>NC_091536.1:24697272-25000303 GCF_042242935.1 Bactrocera oleae
GAATCTTGATTTCCCAGAAATGTTACAGCTTCAGTTTGTGCGCGCTTCAAAAAAATTTACCATTTAGAAGTAAAAATTATAAATTTGTAATGGATTGATTAGAGGTTTTACTTACAATATATGGGCAATCGCGTGAATCGATCAGTACTTGGTAGAATGTGTGTACTTTGCCTTTCACTTCTTTTACAGACGAATCGGACCCATTGGTGGACGAAGATGAACTTGGACTTTCACCTCCGCTAGTTGCATGTGTAGCTGAATTTCCTTGTTCAGTTGATGCTTCTGTATTTGTGCTTTTCGTACTTTTTTCTGCTGCAATGGCAGCAGTGGACGACCTATCAACATTTACTCTTTGTTTTTGCTTGTTGGGATTATGTAGATCTCGATCATATACTCGCGCAGACCATGGAAAAAGCACAACTCCACGGTAACCAAATATGCGATGAAGGAATAACTGACCTGTCTCATATTTCCCATCTATTTTGATTGACTCCAATCGCCCTACTTCAGCTAATCTATATGGAATGGCAAAATCATTGAAAACTATTTCTACAACGTGTGCAATTTGTTATGTAATTTAAAGACCCCACTAATATAAACACACACTACTTTATTTTATTAAAGGAAAATGCGCATTAATTGATTTTACTATGGAAAACGATAAATGTGGTTTCATAACGTTGAATGAGGATATACGAGTATATGAGAAATAGTACACTTACTTGGCGAGTTTTGATCCATGCTGTGAAAATTGTCGGAGTAGAATAATATCACAATTTCCTATAACTGCTAGTGGAACTAAAACCCGTCCTATATTATTATTTCTTAACGCTTTAGTAAATAAGCTATTCATGTTTTGTGTTTTCGTTTAGTGCTCTTTACTCATCTGCGGTCACAACAATACGGATCATTCACTAATAGTTTAGTCCTTTGGGTTAAATATTTTAGAAATTTAAAAGTCCTTCTAGGCATAAAATATTTTAATGGATTTATGAATATTGTTTTTTTATGTTTTGTTAAGTTAATGCAACAAATAAAAAAGTGTAAAGGTTTTCATGGCCGATTTTTAGCGAAAATACTCCAAAATTGTCTGCTATAGTTTTCCTAATTGGCATTGTAAAAGTTTGGCAGCACTAATAGATTGTTGAAAATTTTCACTATACGAACAAGTGAGCAAAACAAAAAGAGTTGACTTTAATCTAATTATTTTTCAAAGAGAATCAAGGAATAAGTAGGCGGAGCTGGTAAAAATTGTTTTCAGCCACCGATTGCAACAGAATCCAAATAATCAACCAAGTAGTCAATTTAGAGGTTGGAACATACATTGCGACTAAAATGGCGCTACCGGCCAAAGTTTTTACACTTTCGAGAAATGGTAAGTCTAAAAATGAAATGTATTGTTTAAGAACAGTATATGCTGCTTATTTTATGTATGGTTGAGGTTATGGAAGTTATGTCACATCTTAGTTCAAGGATAAAATAATCGTAATATAAAATGTCATAGGTCAACGAATGTTTGGAACCAATCTCCGCTTACGTGCAGCTGGGAAAGATATAGTAACTGTACCGAAGGGTTATGTGTATGTAAACAATAAAGAGTTGAGCATGGAAATTAATGAGATCACTGACCGCGCAGCAACAACAATGTTTTTAGGAGAACTTTTTCGAGGTTTTGCTGTGACTTTGGCCCACATTTTTAAAGAACCAGCCACTATTAACTATCCCTTTGAAAAAGGCCCCTTAAGTCCACGTTTTCGTGGAGAGCATGCTCTCCGTCGGTATCCCAGTGGAGAGGAGCGTTGCATTGCTTGTAAATTGTGCGAAGCAATATGTCCAGCACAAGCTATTACAATTGAAGCAACAACTCGGTCTGATGGTAGTAGGCGTACAACACGATACGATATAGATATGACTAAATGCATCTATTGCGGTTTTTGTCAGGTAATACATAACAGATATTATTCGAAAATATACATAAATATTTCAAATTTTTAGGAAGCTTGTCCTGTTGATGCTATTGTAGAGGGCCCCAACTTTGAATTCTCAACTGAGACACATGAAGAATTATTGTACAATAAGGAGAAGCTGCTTTGCAATGGAGATAAATGGGAATCGGAGATTGCATCTAATTTGCAAGCGGATCACTTATACCGATAAATTGTTTGAGTTAGAAAGGTTAAAGTTCTCAAATTCGTTAAATATATTATACTTCAGTATAGCTTGAATAAAGGCTTTAATTAACGCAATTATTTGTATGTTACATTTTATTATTCATTTTGAGACGACATATTTTGTAATTAAATAATAGTTGCGAAAGGAATAGACATGTCTATTGTCCAGGCCCAGATAAAGATTTCTCCATAAACTTCTTTTTAGCGAAACAAATCCACCATTTATTGGGCTTTCCGTCTTCACTGTTGAATACTTTCTCGCAAACGCGATTTCCGATTTCGTGTCGCAATTGTAAGAAATATTGACGCATTAAATCTAAAAGCGATATTTGTACCGATATGTACATAAATATAAATGTTTAGTCATCAGTACTATAACCTTTACATATTTATAATTTACCTCCTTCTTGTGTATTTTGTGGTCTAGCATAAACAGCATTTAATGGAAATCCTGCATCTCCAGGAATATCAAATTTTGAAATTGCTAAACTGTACATTTCTTGAGTTCCTTGATTTTTGTTATTACAGCGTTGTAAGCGCTTCAAGCATTCGGTGATATACAGGGTAATGTAAATGAGCACACGATCCACTTCAGACTAAAAAATGTTTTTTATATGTGTATATACGACAAATAATAGGAAGTTATTACCTTTATCTCATATGTACGGAAGAAAACATTTGCTTTGAAGTAATATAGTGACTCATCAATGATATCGTTTTCAATATTGGCACAGGGGGCAGGTCCACGAGCTTGGGTACGTAAAGGCAATATTGCCATATTTCCGACCACTTGGGGAAATTCCTTAATCTGTGAATGGTAGGCCTAAAAAATATTTTAATATATAAGCAGTACATTCATTTGTTTGTTTCTTTTTATATGTTGAACGAAATGACCGCACCCCACTATGCTTTAAAGGTTTTAGGAATTGGTATTTTTTAAGATATTATATTTACCGGCATAACTGCTGTATTTCAATTTATATACTTGTTTGGAATCTAATTTAAATTATAAGTAAATATTTTCAAGTTATTGGAATTTTGGTTGATATAGGAATGCAAATATCTAAGCAAATATTGACAACTGCTTAAGTCAAAGAATGTTTTTTTTATTTTAGATGTTATCGCTTAAGCTTTTGGTCATACTTTTCGTCGAATTCCCTTTTCGTTTTTAAGTTTGTGCGCACTGTTTAATTCTGTCATATAACCAGAGAATGTAAAATACATTCTACATTCTCTGATATAACTTATAGCTAATTTACATACAACTTTCGAAGCAAAGCTAACATAAGTTATATCATAATGAACGCTTTGCTTTTGGAGCTTCTCTCTGATATTAAATATTTCGTGTTTTTTTACTTTTGTCAAATCATTCAAAGTATAAAGCAATCGGAAATATTTTTGTATTGTCATTTGTTATCCTAATAAAATCCCTTGCATAGTAGCATCACGCGGGAATGTTCGAGCCATTCAAGTGCTTAAAAGTTGTAGGGATTTTAGCCTCAGTGAGGATATTAGAAAATTTAAACTTAAGGAGTATATATATAAATATTCATCTAATAGTCAGTACATCTATGAGACTTTTAGGGTGGATATATATGTAGATAATATTTTACATTCTCTGTACATGAGGTTATCGAGTATCAAAATATTTATATCTGTTTATAAGCACATCCCTACTTTCATAGGGAAAATAAAAGAGCAAGAAAGACCGGGGCAACAAATAACATAATGATAACAAATCAGAAATAACAAAAACTGTCAATATGAAACAATGCGATAACGCGAAAAGTGGTCAAAGCTGGAAAGCAAGTATAAGAAAATGTGAAATAGGTGACAGCTAGCAACTAAATAGCGAAAATTGTGAGCAAGGCTTATTCACAAGTTTCTAATTGCAAAGGAAAAAATATCAAATTTAAAGAAAATATTACGTCCTATAATCCGTACTGCAGTGGAAACGGAATAACGTCAATTACGAAACCAAATAATTTTCTATAATTTTCAATATAACCGAAAAATGATTTAGAAAGTAATATATGTTATGTTCCTACAATAAATTTTTGCTATCCAGAAAGTTATTAAGTGTATAAATTACATTAGTTATTTGCAATATATAATCTATTCGCGTTTACCTATAAAATTTGCGTAAATATGCTTACTTTATATTATGCCACTGCTACATTCCTGCAGTCTTGGCGTATAAAGAACGTCTGTGCAGAAATTGGACAGCAATTAGCTCTAAATACGAGCATTTCATTCTACACGTTGCCTACAGAAAATAACGATGGTTTTGGTGAGACAAACAGCGAGCTAAATACTTATTAATTATCAAAATTTTTTTTTAAATATATTTAACGTACCTAATTGTGTGTTCATAGATCCTTCATTAGCGGCATCAGATTTCTGTCACAACCGAAATGCTGCGCGTGTTTCCGAAATACTTTGGTTAAATGGTTCACATCGCGGTTGCTGTCTACATCCGTTGCAAGTGGTGCAACTAAAGCCATGGATATCGTTTGATGAGAATAATACCTCAATGGAGAATAAGCTACTTCCCTTTGCTCACCAACCGAACCCAAAAGCTTTGTTGGATGAGTTTGCTGCTTTAAGAAAAGAAGACATTTTGCATCTCTTATTGGAAGCCGATATTCAACATTGTTATGAGTATAAGAATACCACAAATCATATACGGGTATGCGAAAAAACTAAAACCAAATTTTTAATTGTATAATATCAAAATTGATTTTGCAAATAATTTATCATTTGAGACTTTTGAAGATTAAATTATGAAATTATAAGAAATGGAATGTACATTACCATCTATTACAAAATTCAACATGTTTTTAACTGTTTTTTTTTTTTTTTGAATTTTCGCAGATTGAAAATTTTGGTAAGCTAATAGCATGGAAGGTTGACTCACATCTTGCTGTGCTCATTGAGACTGATGTGAAACATTTTACCAAATTGTTGTTGTCCACATATTTACAAAATAAATTTCTAATTAACGATCAGCTACAATTATTGAGGATTGAGTGTAAGCTAGTGATAAATTATGTGTTATTTTTTAATGCCATATTTAATTCAATAGGACATATGTATACATAAATACACTCTTATTTTAATTTTATTTTTATCTGTAATATAGCAATATGATTAACACAATCTTTCTAAATTGCCAGCTATTAAATATGAGGGTAAACCACAACCCATGAACTTGTTGGCCAGCCATTTGCGCAAGCCTGTACGGCAGTGCGAGTTCGACTTAAGTAATGAGGATTGGCAGCGGCATTTAGAGCATTTACGTGCATTGAGCGTATTAGCTCATCAAGCAACAGAGTTTGAGAGTCAAAAAAATCGTACCGAGGGTAAAACTACAGACGATGTTGTAGTTAAGCCAGATCTTATACCTTACGAGCAAAAGGTAATTGCAAGCGTTGCGAATTTCAAGTCAAGTAATTCACGAGAGTCGGAAAATGTTGACACTACTACTAATGCCGAAAAATCTACCGAAACAGCCGAAACTCTGACGGATGTCAAAACAGCTTCAATTGTCAAACCTAGTAAATCGTCTATGGTGACAAAAGTATCTATAGAAACCGAAAAAGCTGTGAAAATTTCTTCACCTTTGTCCAAAATGAAGACTAAACCGACCGAAATTAGAAAACCAGTCGCCGCTAACACCAGTTCTGATGGCAACGGACACGACAGTCGCTTCAAGACTACCAAGGTCAGTAGAAATTAATTTTAATTACATATGTATTTGTGTATACGAATTAAAATTCGAAAACAATCATTTAGGTTACTGATGCTTCCGCATCATCAATAGAAACACAAAAGTCTTCAAAATCTGCGCTGATATCACCGACTCTTCCACTCACTGATCCACCCATTACCATTTCTGCAGCTGCAGCCATAATAACAACAACTATAGCTCGCGCTAAAATGCCTTCCAACAGTGCGAACCAATCTACTGATTTTGGCAAGATAGGCACAGGAACTGTGTCAACATCATCACAAAAGCAACAATCGATACCTATAGAAACTACCTCGCTACAAAAAAACAAAAATAGCGAAAGCGACTTATCAACTTCCACACACGCATCTACAAGTTATGGCGCATTATCAAATGAGGACCAGAGGAAGAGTCTTAGTTTAAAGCGGTCCGCTATTTCTTGCCCAAGTAAACCAACCAATGTATTTGTTTATTCCGAAAGCGCTAGTTCGCGCGAGGGAGCACTTTCTACACTTAAACATATTTTAGATCGGGAAAGGTGAATAATATTATGTGATCATAAGAATAATTTATATTTTCATATTGTTTACACATACTATACACTTTTTGAAATTCTTTTAAGGTATACAATTTATGCAATGACTCCTCAACAGTTAACACAAAAATATTGGATGGAAAACACTGGACTTTTAGTAGTCTGTGGTAATGTGCCTACAAATGTTGGAGAGATACTAGTTGATTATTTTTTGTGTGGTGGTAGAGTACTCTCTTTATGTTCAGATATACTGAATTTTGTGCTGCCCAACTATCGAACTGCCGAGGTGATTAGAAATTAGTGTACTTTGTTGTTTTTATAAACAGAACAAGTATGGAAGGGCTAAGTTCGGGTGTAATCGAACATTTCATACTCTTGCAACTTGGGTCAAAGCTGGCTAAATACCTTTACTAAAATCATTGGGGACAGAGAAATCGAAGGGCTGATTGCATTAATTTTTTCATTGCTCATGTAAACTTGAGAATTTGTTTTCAAGCAATTTTAATAAAATATAAACATAAACATATGAGTCAGCCGGACGTTTCAAAATCGTGAATATCAGTTATATGGGGGTAAGGCAAGTTTCCGCCCGATTTTATACATTTAAGAAACACATTCTCATAATTTCAATAAAATAACTCCATCATTGGCCGATATACCATATGTGGTATAAAGACAACTGGAAGCTCTTTATATTAGGTATATGGGGGCTAAGAGCAGTATTGACCCAATTCAACTAATTTTAGATACAAGGGTATATTATTACCAAAGGTCTATTCTCCCCGAATTTCAATAATATATCTCACAGATCGACCAATATTTACGGCAAAAAGTCAGCCATACGCACTCGGGTCCACATTTTTGGCGTCTGGGTTCTTCAAAAGTTATGGTATGACGGTCTGTAGCAACATGTTGCAAGAGTATAAAAATTAGCGAACAGTTGTTTAATCTACCTGCACGTATTTTTGGGTTTATTTAGTCAGATATCTTGTTTTTATATAGGTACGTGAAAATGAACTGGTGCAGTTCTCGTATGATAAATGGCAAAAAATAAAAATGATGCATCACATATTTTGTTATCAGCCTTCGCCCGTAAAGAAAAACTTCTCTACGGATAGTGACGATGCTACACAATCAACTACGAGAAAACCGTAAGTTTTTGACTTAAACACTTCTGAAATCACATGCTTAGACTCTTTGTACATACACATAATTACACTGAAAACAATTGAATTTATTTGTAAAGTACATAATTTAAGAGAAGAGATGACGCAAGATGTTTATAAACAATTTTCGTATATATATTTTTTTTTTTTACTTTTTTCAATTGTTTGAGAATGCATAATTGTGTTCATTATAGTACATCCGGTGTAGCTCTCACTTTTTGATTATACCTATATACCTATAAATGAGTTGAATTTTCGCCATTGATCGTCATGAGTTAAGGTGGCGCGATGTTTAATTACATTGTTAAAAATTATAAATCCAATATTGTTTTAACCATTTCGAGTATTTTAAAAATGCGTAGTTCGACCACAGTATAGTTAATTTTACCTTTTTTGGAATATTTTACTAATTTAAATGCATTTTTTTTATTGTTCAATTCTTCTTCTCTAATTTTGTGTAACATTTTTTTTTGTTTTTTTTTAAAACAACAATCATTATGTGTGCGTATACTTATATGTATGTTATTATGCCTTGCCGTTATAAATTTAATTAAATTGTTGTTAATTTATAATATTTACTATTTACATATATTTATATGTATTTGTTTCATTTATAGACGCCCTTTATTTTATTCTGTTGTCTATTTTGTAAATACTGGCTTTGAATGATATGGGAATCTAATAATGAATTTCACTTATAAACATTCTTTCTATAATTCCAAATTTCGGTTTGATTTGCCCCTTTCCGTATACGATTTTTGTTCAAATTTTCTTCACATTTCTTTGTGTGTCTGTTTCCGTTTGCTTTCATTACACCTTTTGCTCGTTCTTGTGTGTGTTGTGGCAATTTCTTCGTACATACATACATACATACATTTATGTGGTGCAAAAACAAAACAAAAAATCGGCCCTTAGAGCTCTAGTGTGTCCAAGGTCTGTCGAACTGCAGGATCTTCGTGGTAAAGTGCACAATCTAGATGTGAAAGTGCTTGGCACTGAGGAAACGTGGAATACACCCAGTTTGTTATTGGCGAACAGCGTGCAAAGCGGAGGATGTGCAGTTTTCTCGCAGGTAATCAACCGTTAAATTGTTTCGTATAAAGATAGAACTTCAATCATTTTCATTAATCCTTCATTACAATTCTGAGTATAGTTTTTTAGTAAGTGACACTCCATTATCAAATATAAAACCATGCATGCGAGTGCAATTCCACCTTTTTAAATTTTTTTTTTGAATAGTTTATAAATCATAATTAAATCACGTGGTCGAATTCAACAAAAAATGGAAACAGTGCTGGCAGTTACAAGTTAAGTAACGGAATTATCCAACCTGACTATATGCAATAATCGTGACAAAAAATTGTTTAACCCTAATATATTCCAGTTATTGTATTGTTATCTCAAAATAAGCAAGACTTTGTTATTGGGATGATAAATTCGTAATTTGAATTTCAGTTAATTTCACTTGCAGACAGATCTATTCGTAAAATTTGGCAGTATGACAAACGTTATTTAGAATACTTTATAGATATTTCAATGGAATATTCTCACAAAAATGTTATTTAAATTATTATTTTAAAATATTTTCTAAAATAATATTTATAAATTTTGAAGGTACATTTGGAAACGAATCCTTTGCAATTCGAAATGGATGAATCTAAGTATAAGATTCTAATGCAGAATGAACAAGTTCGAATGGAAATTTTAGCTCACTTACTAAACAAGCATTTGGATATTAGTGTTCGGCAATTCAACACCATCGGAGACAAATGTACATATCAGGAAGCTTATTTTCTTGGGAAACACGAGGTAAGCATGTTAAAAAAAAATCATTTGTGCATATGTATATTAGAGTGTCCGTTAAGTCACTAGTTGATTTTCTTTCAAACGCCCAGTTGCAGTTTTCCCTAAAAAAAGTATCCAACGGAGACAAGCTCTTTATTTTCAATTTAAACTGAGCCTGAATCATTTTACTTGGGATTTTTTGATATTTTGCAATAATTTTTTTTGTCTCCAAAGCCAATACAACCTTAAAAGAATGATATTCTAATGCCAAATTTTTCGCTTTACAAAAAAATGTCTTAATAACTTTTTTGATCGTTCAGTTTGTATAGCACTCAAATGCTATAGTGGTCCGATATCGGTGGTTGCGACAAATGAGAATCTTCTTAGGGCGAGAAGGACTTGTGCAACATTTCAGATCGATATCTCAAAAACTGGGCTAGCCACCGAGTTTTCGCGTATATACATACAGACGAACTATCTGAACAAATCTTAAATCGAGTCAGCTGGTCATGCTGATCATTTATGTATGATATATATTTTATAGGGCCTTCAACGTTTCCTTCTGGATGTTAAAAACTTCGTGGCATACTTAATATACCCTATTCAGGGTAACCTATATAATATGAAAGTAATATTGATTGATTGATTTATTTAAGCTATAAACAGTTCAACGAAAATTTATTGATATATTTTTTAAAAATTATTTACAGTCCAAATTTGAATTGTTGGAGAAAATTAAGAGTACTGGAGCTAAGAGTAACATTATAACCACTTCCAAATTGACCATACAGTTTTGCGATAAGGGTGATAAACCCAAAAGCGCTAATACAAATGTTCTTCCAATACTTATACATTCCTGTCCGGAGGATTTTTCAACCGTGGAATACTTTGATGTAAGTCAGATTAATATACATAGTTCATATATGTAAAATCAGAGAAATAGTATTTTATTACTGTTCTATGATTTTACAAATATAACAAAAATGTATGCTTAATGCATTTAACATAGAACTTCCTTAATATAGAATTTAAAAACCAAATATATTGGACGACTCGTCATTTATGCACCCTTTGTCAGTACCAGCATGAATGTAATAAGCGATCTGGAGCTAATAGACGGCATTGCGGTTTTGGTGCGTCAACAAACAGAAGGCGTCGGACGTAGCAATAATCAGGTGAGGACAATTTATTAGTCATGAAGTTAGCTTTTCTTCAGACTCAAACGTGGCTGGAATTTCAATTACTTGTATTTTCTCTGTGCAGTGGATTAGCCCTCTCGGTTGTGCTATGTTTTCGTTGCAATTACATTTGTCGTTGGATTCACCCTTGGGTAAACGTTTGCCATTGTTGCAACACATTATCGGTCTGGCTTTGGTGAATACATTAAAAGGAAATCCGACTTATAAGGTAAGGAATAACAATATTTCTATAAGTTGTATAGTGTTAAAGATTAAGCAAGAAAATCCTGAATCGGTCATAATGATGCTTAGTATAATAGACGCGCGTAAGGGAAATATAGTTTCTAAAATATTAAATTATTGCAGTAAATTGAACGAAAATAAATTGTTAGAAACCTATACTATCTGTATGAGAGCTCAATGAAAATACTACCTACCTTAGTCGAACCGAAAACTAATGCATTCCAAATCGAATGTTTGTAGTTGAGATTTACACATATGGTAATCATTATACCCTGAACAAGGTTATTAAGTTTAAAGTTTCTAACATCCAGAAGAAAACGCCGGAGGTACCATAAAGTATATATATAAATTATAGCGCGACGAGCTGACAGGATTTAGTCATATCCGTTTGTCTGTATATAATCGAATTAGTCTCTCAGTTTTGAGATATCGATCTAAAATTTTGCACACGTTTTTTTCTCTCCAAGAAGCACGTTCTTATATGGAATATTCTTTTATTTATCAAAATAATAAATTTATTATTCCAAATTAAGTTCTTGTATAAAAAGTTTATTTTTTTTATTGGTGAGGGGTATTCTCGTTTCGGTGCATAATGTTACAGTTTTTCTTGATATTTTTATACTCTTGCAACATGTACAGAGTATAATAGTTTTGTTCACCTAACGGTTATTTGTATCACCTCAAACTAATCGAGATAAATATAAGGTTATGTATATATGATCAGGATCACAAGACGAGTTGAAATTCGGATGTCTGTCTGTCCGTCCGTCTGTCTGTACAAGATGAAACTTAAGTAAAAATTAAGATATCCTAATGAAACTTGGTACATGTGCTCCTTGGAAAAAAGTGGATGGGCGTAATTGAACCACTGCCACGCCCACAAAACGACATTAACCTTCAGTTGGGTCTACGTAACCGGAACGGACCAGGATTTTTATCTGGCCAAGGACTATCAATTCGGTAGAATTCTGTCGCTACAACAACAACGACGCTGTAAAAATGGATGAACTCGGATGATAACCCCGTCCACTCCCCATATAACGGTTCTATTAAAAACTACTAAAAGCTCGATAAATCAATAAATAAATACGCCAAGGAAATTAAATTTTCAACCCAGGATGTTTCGATAATGCTTTATAGGCCTCTGGACATACGAGCCCGATATATTTGGTATGTCATATTACATTGACATATCGTGCGAAAATGGGCGAAATCGGACTCCGCCTACATCCCATATAACACAATTTTAAATTCCATCTAGTTCTTTCACTTCCCAGTATGCAAATCAATCACAAATGAATGTATCGGAATAAAACTTTGCCTGAATAGTGCGCTTAAAGTAGGCCTTCTGACCAAAAATTGTCTACTACAAGTGTTCAAGCCCCAGATACCGAATATGTGGACCCCAGTTCCTACAGCGAACATTTTATCGAAAATATCGGTCAATCTGTGAGATATGTTATTGAAATTCGGAGCAATCCTTTCCTAATAACAGTATGCTTGTATGTCAACAATGAATTGAATCGGATGAAGGCATCTTTTAGCCATATACCTTATACACGAACTTCCGGTTCCATTATACCGCATATATATCGCAAATATGTTAGTTATCTTATTGAAAACGGACGAGCGTTTTTTTTACTAATAACAAGTATCTTTGCGTCTTAAATTAATAAAATCGGGTGAAAACTTGCTCTAACCCCCATGTAATTAATATCACGATTTTCGAACATCCGACTGATTTTACTCCATATACATATGTATATTGGTGATGGTAAGTGTACCTTAACGAAACTCAGGGAGCATATTATTAGTATATGGCATGTTAATAGTATGTAAGTGGTATTACCAAAAATTAATAAAATCGGGTTAATATATCTCTTAGACTTCATATACTTAAGATTTTCAAACTTTCGGTTGATCTTATAGTGCCGTATACGAGTTACTCCCACTCTCATATACTACATATCGTCACCTAAAATGCAAAAGAACGTATCATCAAAAGAATCGAAATTGAGCTTTTTGGTGATTACGATTCATTATATAAATACTCGTATATTTAGAAAGTTTTAAATTCATGCTATCAGATATCTTTAATGGTATGCGTTTCGATAGTTCATTTTTTCTTTTCCTGTAAACTTGTGAAAAGTGATGTTACGTTATTTTGCATTTTAGATGACGATATGATTTTCGTATTTTCTTAACGTTATGACGGCTATGTCGTTGTGTGTGAGTTATGTATATATAAAATTGCTTGAAAATATGTTCTCAAGTATACCTGGGCAATGTTCAATTTAACGCAATCAGCCCATCCCTTTCTCTGCTCCCAATATAGCATATATAATGATTTCCGACTTTGCTTCCGCCTTTAAACCGTACAGGTTGGTCAAAATGTGTTTTAATATAGTTCCTGAACGATTTAGGGGAGTTCTTGATTATCATAATACGACCGTTAAGTAGATGTAACTTTCAAAACCGAATTGCGCTATTTGAAACACAAGTTCGAATCGTATCAAGATCAGACCCGTCGGTGCCTCATTTCCTAATAATATATGAAGTTTAACAAGTGTTTAGCTCAATTATATTCATTTATTTCACCTTGCACAACTTTATCACATTTTAATGTTGTTTGGGTTCTCGTATCGGATAACAATAGATTAATATGTCATACATTTCATTCTCTAAATTCTTTTATATGCATAGGTATGTACATAAACAATTCAATTTTTTGTTTTAGATAATAAATTTTGGAATATAACTTACTTATATGTACATACACGTGTGTCATTATCATGTTTGCTAATCTCATTGGAATAACTGTCTTTTGGTTATCTATAAAATGTGCAGTAGTCAT
Source organism: Bactrocera oleae (assembly GCF_042242935.1). Lineage (NCBI taxonomy): Eukaryota > Metazoa > Arthropoda > Insecta > Diptera > Tephritidae > Bactrocera > Bactrocera oleae. Next base: position 24,710,935 of record NC_091536.1, read on the forward strand.
TTTAATTATCAAAATGTTATGTATTTACAATTGCTTTGTGTCGAAATAATATTTGACAATTATTATTTCTAACGCCACCCCCGACATTACATACTCACATATAATATAATCATAAAGATGGTTATAAAAAAATAAATGAAAAGCTACATTTGTACTTAATAAGTAATAGGAATTAAACAAATGTTATCCATCATGTACAATTTAATTTAAACACTTCATGTTATGGTCATTAAATCTATCCTGTATTTTTTTTATCAACAATTATTTACAATGATTATCAATTAATAATATAATTTCTTTGAAAATTGTACTTGACAGTGGTATATTTGAGTGACCCTACTTCAGGGTATATTTATATACGTACACATTAAGCATGTGCCTATACATTTAAACATAAATGTGTTCGCTTTTAATATTTAAATCTAGTTTACAATAATCTTTTTATTTTGTTTTTGTGCCACTTGCCAAAGTGCCATACTCAATTTATAATTATGTGTGTGCCTCAGTTCCTTTGGGTAGCCGCGCCTTTATTGAGGTACACAACATATTGTAGATTTGATTAAAATACTGACTCTGCGGAACGTGACAATTGTACGGGATGTGACGGGCTGCGCGCCAAACGTTTTTTCGGCAATCGCTCCAAAAGCGAGAGCAACTTTGCGAAATCTGGCCTATCGTCCGCTTGAAATGACCAGCAGTGCATAAGTATGTCTTTGACATCACGCGACGTCTGCAAGTTGGCTAATGTTTGCTTCATACCCCGTCCCACTTGCCAAATAACTGATTCCGGTGGCTGGGACTTGAATGGGAATTCGCCGCATAATAGCTCATACCACACTGTCCCGAATGAATACACATCCGATGTTTTTGAGAAGGGCAAAATCTCTTCGGTCGGCTTAACTGGCATTAGAGCACGCATCAGTTCAGGTGCCAAGTAGCACAGCCACCCATTGGGCACTCCTAGACCCATTTCGCAATATAGCAATTTAGTGGAACTGAATAGACCGAAATCGGTGATAATCACCTTTCCGTTCTCTAAGAAAATATTCTTTGTGCGTAAGTCCTTGTGATGAATGCCACGAGCGTGTAGATAGCCCATACCTTGTGAGATTTGTTGGGCTACCAGCGTTGTACGGTTGATGGTAAATTTATCGCGACGTGCGTGAATGTAGGTGTAAAGTGTATTGCCTTTACACAATGACGTAACAATGGCTAAATGGGGTGGGTTCATGCATGCACCCATAAATAGTACTAAATTTTCATGACGAGTCTTCTTAAAATTGGCCACTTCCAATTTAAATGCCTCTAACATGTGCTCATCGTCCAGGTAGTCTTCTTTGAGTAATTTAACCGCCACATCACCATGCCATAAGGCCCGATGTACGGTACCAAAGCGTCCCTTCCCGATTGATTCCAGCAAATGCAAATCATCATAGGGTATGTCCCATTCTTTTAGCGACAAAGAATTTTGTCGCGGCCAATTTCCCGAATCACCATCTTCGGTAGAATCTAATCTGATCGGTGTGCGATCAGAGTCAGTACTGGCTGAAGTACTACCCGACAATGAGACGGTTTTATCACTATCATTCGATTTGTGTGTATCGGCAAGTTCGGAAAATGGATCGCGCTTATCGACACCGGCTGAGCTGAGCTTACGCGGGTAAAACGAACCTGTTGTGCTGACAATGCTTGAGCTGATGGAATGTACGGTGCTGTTTGTGGAAGCAGTTACGGCCGGAACATTAGTAGAGCTATAATAAGATCCCACGCATGTAACTACAGTGTTGTTTGATAAACTATCACTGCCATGACTCGATTTGTTGATTGAAGATGTTAGTGAATTGTTGCCATCGTGTAAATCCGACTGCTGCGAGCAATTGAATTCGCCACTCGTCGAATCGGTTCCACTGTTTTGCGAGGAATACAGTGTTTGTGTAGTACCACCCGCAGCTTGATTACAGTTAGATGTGATGGTTACATCTGGAAAATTGAAAAGACTTGCGTGCTTGTGGAATGAGGATGGAGTGGATAGCATGTTGGAACTCGTACTTGAGCTACCACCACCGGAAGAGCTCATCATATTACCACCACTCGGAATAAAAACAGCTCCCGTATGTGCTGTTACATGCTGTTGTTGAAGATTGAATAGTGCTGGACTAGACGGACTTGAGCTATTACAACTCGAGGCAGGTGAACTGCTATCACGCTTTTGTCTTTGAATTGGTGATGTATTCGCTGTGGTCTGATTGTGTTGCATCGAAGCAAATCCTCCATGATCATTAATTGTTTTCTTAAACTCATCAACAAATTCGGAGGGTAGGCCACATGATGGTGGTACGTTTTGTTCACAGTCCTTATGACAACGATACTTGCATTCTCTGCACTTGAGACCGAAGAACATTTGTTTTTGACAAAGGTCACACGTTGACATAACCTGGAAGACCTTGGCAAAACGATGTGATATCGTGTGCCCCATGCCTAATGGCAATGTGCCCGGAGATCTTGGTACTTGAAGATTGTTTGGATTATTATTATTTTCTACAAAAACATCCGAGCTAGCAGACGAAAAACTATCAGGGCTCGGATCTGTGTTCAGGCGGGGACGTGACAATGTCGATTTGTTGTTTGTCATCATTGCTGCGCCAACTACCGATGACGCTAATGATTGTGATTGTGGAGATCCAGTACTTGACAATGGCGTGTCGCGAAATTGAGACCCATTTGATTTGGATTTGGCTAATGGTATCATTGTACCGTCCGGATTGCTGGCAGGTATATTGGAAACAATACTGGAAATATGTGTAGGCGTATGTTGTTGCATATTCGACAATAACGTCTGATGTTTTTTCATTGGCGGCGGTGTGCCAGCCGGTTTGCTACGTTGTGGTGTGCCATTCACACTGCTTCCTCCACTGCATATCGTACCGAAATTGCTGATTATACTAGTGGGTGTGAATGGAGAGTTCGGTGGGGATGGTGTTAGTGTCAGTGTTAGTGTAGAACCTTGTATACTAGACGAATCGTCAGTAGCATTATTGATTGCGGCAGTTGATGATGATTTGCAACTGTGATCGTGTGAAGGCGACTGACGACTATTTCCCGCTGATTGGTGATGGTGTGGTTTTCCTTGTTTTGTAAGCATTCGATGTGGTCGTGGCGAGGCTGTTACGCCGATATTTCCCATACTGCTACGGTGATGGTGATGATTATGATGACGATCCCATGAGTCCCAAAACAATTGTTCAGTCAGAGGTTCTTTCTTCTCAATAGAAACATTATTTCCACCTATGGCGCTTTTGGTGGAGTTTTCACTCTCCAGAATACTTAGGCTTTCTTTACATTTACGTAAGTTCTGCATAGCAGTTGTTAGCCTTCTTATATCTTCATCTTTTCGATAACTTGGATTATTGCTTAACAAATGCTTAAGTTCCTCATCACTCTGTTCGAGCAGTTGCTCTAATGTGGACAATCGAGTTAGGCAAATATTTGATGATTCTTGACTTATTCCCACAACTCGTAACCATTTTTTTAGCTCTGTGCAAGTAGTATGAGGCAAACCGCTTGCTGGTATTCTTTCATTTAAACGTGACTTGGTTAATAACAATTTTGAGAACATTCGAACTAATTTTGACTCAAGACTACGAATTTCTTGCTGGGTTAAAGTAGCGCTTGTGGCACATTGAGTACGCAAACCCTCCAAACGATCTGCTGAAATGTCTATCATATCCTGTATGACATCAAGATCGTTGACCGGTAACGGTGCTGTGTCTGCGGATGGCGTGGTCATTTTTCGGGGGTAGCGATGGTGACGATGGCAGGGTGGAGTACTATCCGGTTACTGCATTAAAATACAATATGTACATACTGAATTAAATTAGACGTGTTATGGAAATTAACTAGTACAATACTTCGAATGCATTTTGATATAATATAAAATATTTTTATAACTACGCATACATATGTACATATATACATTGTTTGTTTATATATTGCTGACACCCAAAATGCACTATTCAGACGGTATCATAATGTTCACACATTGTCTTTTTTTGATTTTGTTGTTTGTTTGCTGCTTTGGTTTCGGACGAAGTCGGCTTTTTGCCGCATATTGCTCGTTTCTTCTACCATCCGTCTTAACTACTTGTCTAGCATATCCTTAGATGGTAACGAAAAATGCGCAACAAAAAAAGTACAAGCCAACAATCGATTTTTCATTTGTATATGAATTAAGTTCGCAAGTGTAGAACAATGGCTTAAAATACGAAATACAAAATAGTAAACCATTGCGTTACACCTGCATATGCAACTATATATGCAAAATGAATTCGACGCCAATTCTGGTAACATTGTAATTACAAATACGTTCTTTTTTTTATTTGATATAGCACAGATCATTGCGACTTCCAGACAATGTTTGAGAAATACATTTATTATTTGTATAATGTATATATATTAGATATTATATTCTATTATTTGAACACATTTCAAAAGAATTTCACTTACTTCTTCTTTTAAAGCAACTTTGTTATAGGCTGCTTTTTTAAGAAAAAATAAACGTAATTTTTCGGTAAAAACTCGTGCTGAAAAATTTGTAGTATTTTAAAGACAACTAAACTAGCGAGTAAGTACAATAGCGATTACACGAATATCAGCAATAACAGAATGTAATAAACGAGCTGCCACATTATTCATAAATGCTTTATGACAATACTAATGTTACATGCACACTAACTTTTCCCCCATATAAATGATAAGTATTTAAAATTCATAACTTGTTTTCTCTTTAAAAGGATCTTGACATTCGTTTAAAATGGCCCAACGACATTTATGCAAATGGCCTGCAAAAGATTGGTGGCCTTATTGTGAAAACAACAATGTTTGGTTCGAAAATCATCGCAAATATTGGATGCGGAATCAATTTAGATAATGAAAAACCTACAACTTGTATTAATTCCATGATTGGAAAATATAATCAAACAAATCGTACGAATATATCAATTCTTAAATATGAAGAATTCATTGCGTTAACATTTAATGAAATTGAAATCATCCTAGAGAAGGTGAAGTCCGGCGATTTTGATTACTTTTATGATCTTTATTACGAACATTGGCTACATAAGTATTATTTGCACTATACTTTTTTGTATTAATATATATCATACTTAATTTTTTATAGTTTACAAAAGGTAAATATATGCGACAAGTTCGGAAGCCAACAAGAGGCGACTGTCATTGGTATTAACGATATTGGTTATCTCCAAGTTAGGACAGTTGACGGTACAATAGAAACAGTTCAACCGGATGGAAACAGTCTTGACATGCTGCAGGGACTAATAGTGCCTAAATATAATTGAAATAATTGAATAGAAAGCAAAAGCCTTTTACGAATTATGTTCTAAATTCATAAAATCGCTATTTGTTAAAGTGCATTTGAAATCTATTTAATATATAATACAAGTGTTGTTTCTTAGGTATGTTGAAAAAAACTAATATAAGGCTTACTAAATATTTGTTAACAAATTTGCCATGACATTGAGAACTATTTACGAATATAGACTTTGAAAATCAAAAAAATTAAAAATATGGAATTTGTATATCGTATCCAACTACTAGAAATTAGTTTATCTAAAGAACTATAAAATCAGTTCAGCGTTAAGCAATATAATAACAAAAAACAAAATTAATAACATAATTGGTCTGATATATAATGTTAAATATGTGAATTACTTAGCTGATCATACACGATATTTTGTTAATGTGCTTATGATATATATTTACTTATTTTAGATTATATTTACTTATTTTAGATTATATTTACTTAGTTTTGATTATCAATTATTTATGAGCTTTTGCACGAACGTGAACTACAGTTACATATATGTCTTATTATAAAATCGACTTTTTTTTTATTTCTTGTTATTAGGTTTTACTTAAACTATAAAATATTTTTTGTATTTTCTGTTAGTAAAGAGCTTTTTACTATTAACCGTTCTAGCATATACAATTTTGTTCCTTGTTCTTACTTTCATATTTAGTAGGCTATACAGAACTTAGCATCATAGTCTATTAGTGTAGTTAGCCAAATATAATAATAGATTTTGTATAGCTTTTTTTAGTTAAAAATATAAATGTATACATTATTATTACGAAAATAATACATATATATTCTAATATATAAGCTTGATATTCTGTAACGCCTATAAATAAAGTGTTAAAAACCAAATTCCAGATATAAAATTCAGATATATTAAGAGAAGAGTTTTTCTTAACAAATCAATAATTTGATTTACCATTATTAACGAAGAATAAAAATATTAATTTCAATCACTGAAGTTTGGAATAATTTTCCTCGACGGACATCAATGTACTTGTGTAAAAATTGCTATGGGATTGTGGGGGTAAGTTTTAGTAAATTTGCGTAAAATAATATTTTTAAATATTTACTTTGTTGTTGGTCTCCCACATACTGTGTAGGGTTAACAATGGAAACTTTTTACCTTTTAAACTGAAGTTCTGTGGAGACTACAACACTGTTTGCTTGAAATGTCATTCGTATTTCTCTTATCCGTATTTCGCAGATAAATTTTTTAGTCTGTGAAGTAAAATTGCATTTTATATGTGGCTATTTGAAAGTTTTATTGTAAAGATAATGCTCATGTAATACAAATTTCCTTCAAATATTAGAGGAATTCACAAATAAAAATTATTCTACCAAGTGTAATTTTGTTGTAATAATTTATGTAAGATTGCATATATATACAAATATGTGCATGTAAAGTATCTGGATTTTCCTTTAAATATAAATAGATCAAATGTATATAAGAATCCTAAAGTTAAAAAATTTGTGCGTGTGTCTTGTGAGTGGCTGTAGGAAGGACATTGATTAGAGGTTATATTAATAAGCTTATAGCTATACGAGAATAAAGAGGAGACACGAACATGGCACAACGCAACAATGCACGCATCGATCGCTTTGCTCAGATGACAAAGCAGGAGGAGATAATAGCAAAGAAACGACAGGAGATTTTGGAGAAACAAAGAACAGTGCAACTGGCCAAAGCAGTGGCAGCAGCACAGACTTTAGCTGCAAAAATGAAGTCAGACATTAATGGTACTGAAACAACTGAAGTAATAAATGAGACGTGTGTGGATATTAAAAAAGATGACACTTTACTTTCAACGTCAATTATTGCTGAGTTGACACCTAAAGAAAAGCCATCCACCAGTGATAAAAGGTTTGCATAACAAATTAGTATTCATTCAAATATTTTAACATTTACAATTTTGTTAGCGATTCGTTGGTAAAAAGTAAAAAGGAGGAAGTAGCTGACTCAACCACCGCAAAATCGTTAAATTGTTTCACGGGAAAAACTGGAAAAATATCATTTGGTTTAAAACGTTTACAGGCGCCAGTTACTGAACAACCACCACCAAAAGTGGTTAATTCTTTCTGTAATGATGGGTCATTTTTGGAAAACTTCAAAAAAATTTTAGAGAAGCATGAGCCAAAGCAAACACAGGTTATATCAACGTGAGTATATCAGAAGTTAAGTTGCATTTTGCACATTTGTATATGTTTGTTTATTTATAGTCCAGAATCAAATGCGGATTCTGCAATACCTGATCAGCCATCTGCGACTCAGCCCAACGAAGACGGTGTAGTGGAATCGAACAGGTCAATAGACTCGCCTGCGCAAGGTCAGCACGAGATTGTGCAAAAATCTCAACAACAATCCATTTCACAATCAAGTATACAACAATCTCTGTCGCACCCAATTGTGTCGTCGATGACTCCGGCACCAATGCAGCTTATGCGGTCAATGCAACCGCAACAACAAACACAGCTTCAGCAACTTCCAACGCTACAACATCAGCCACAGCCATCAATCCAACAACAATCGGGGCAAACAAGTCTTTTGCACCCACCTCCACCAGCTCAACCACCATTTCTTTTTAATCATCCACCACAACCGCCGCCTGTGCCACCACCCCATCCTATGCCGGGAGCATTTTTTGCCGCCGCTCCGCCCCCTCCCCCTCCACCTCAGCTACCCATGGCTTTAACCTTGGGGCCGCTGTATATGATACCAGCGCCTGAGCCTATGCAACTGAATACCATACCGGCGCCAAAGGAATTTGATTTGAATGCCATACCTAATCCACAGATGAACGTGGAGGCAATTCAAATGCCACACGGTATACAACAGCGACATCATCAGGTATTGCAAGCACAACAACCACAACAACACGATCAAATGCTACAAATCCAACCACATCAACAATTGCAACAAATGCAAAAACCATTAAGTGACCATACAAAACCTCCACCGCCACCTCCGCAACTGCCGCCACAGTTGCAACAATTGCAAGGTCAACTGCCGCCACTATTACAACATGCACAGCAATTTCCAGCAAACCACCCGCACCAACAGCAACAACAACCACTATCACAGCAAACACCGCCACCACCTCCACCACCGCAGCAACAACAAGTCGAAGATCAAAGCAGTCCCACTCGAAAAGCAGGTGTGTATTAATGGGCAATTCTTAAGTAATGTTGGGAAAAACGCCAATTTGTTTATGTATGGATATTTTTCGTGCCTGAAAGCGCCTTAACCGTATTCGACACATTCAAATAGGTGTCAAAAACAGTTATAATTAGATTTGCTTCTTAAACGATATGTCATTGGATTATTATTTGAAATTAAGGCTGCTTCAGTGTGCTATTTAACTGTGGGTAAACTAAGGCATCTTTGTTTTTTAATTCCAGTTTTCTTATACATACATACATACATAAATTTTTTGGTGCCTTCTTCGCTAAGCTTGATTTTAAAGGATTTTATGTAGTTTTTTCAGACAACAATGACCACAGTTGCTCGCGCATACAGTTACCAACAACTGTTGAACACTTAATCGAGTTGGTTGGCGAAAATGGGGATGGTTATGAAGATAAAATACGTTCGCATAAAAACGAACTGCATCCGGCATTGTGGTAAATTTTGTTGTTTTGCATATTCATACTATGTATTTTTTTTTTCTGTTTGTGGTAAAAAACATATACAATGCATTTACGGAAAACGTAGTATTAGTAGATATTTAAAGGGTTAGGTGTAGTCAGAGACATGAAAAAATTACAATTCTAAATATTTCTTCTTTGCCAGTAAATTATTTTATTTTATAAAAGTAAAAATATAGCATACTTAAATAAGATTTCGACTTGACTTGATAGAAATTAAAAAAAAATAATAATAATTTTAAAAGTAGTGGTTGTTTATGTTTATCCAGTCCCAACCGAAGCTTCTTGCGTTGACCAACACTAGTCGACAAAAAAATAATAACTTTATTAGTGATAAGCTATGGTTATGAGCTGGCCAAACCTTTTTTTTAATTAACAAAATGACGCCCTCGGGAATGTTTTTCCAGATTTTCCAACCAAAAAACCAACAGTTGCTAAAAAAATCCTTCGATTAAGGCACTAATTTTTCATGGTTTCAAACGGTGGTCACCAGTTCAAAAAATAGTTTTAGGAGTTTTAGGAAAAACGCATTTGAAGTTTTCTTATCGAATAACTCGTCATTCCGGATTTACTTCGATTTTTTTGATTACCTCTAGTCCCTTAAATGCAACGGGAATGCGCGAGGGCAATATACGGCTTCAGCGGTGCATAATGGACATAGAAACACATGCTAAAAGCTTTAGCGTACAGCTAATTCTTCCAAAAAACATTCATTCTAATTGCTATTTGTTTGTCTATAAATGGAATCGGCCCGGATTTTTATCCGGACAAGTACTGTAAACTCGACAGCATTTCTCAAAGTTAGTTGGGGAATGTTTTCTGCCGCTCCAACAACAATAACAACAACATACATATGTACATATGAAAAAAATTCGATTTACTTGTTTTAAGTTCTGTAAAATACTGTTTTTGAACATGTTTATTTGCTTATAAAAGTATGTGTAGCTGAAAGTGTGAAAGCTAGTCTAAAATGAAATACATGGTTTGTGGATATGAACATTTTTGTAATGTGCAACGAATTTACCACACATTCTGCCTCGTTTTGGAGAAATAAAACAACAGCAACTATTAACGGGATATCAGCGTGAGTCAGCGTTTACCTCAGGACATTCTGTGAATGAGAGTAGAGTGCCAACGTTTTCGTTTATGCGAAAGCGTCCAAACGATTAAATTAAAATGCGTGTAAAATAATTAAAAAAAGGCATCTAAGCATTGATCACAGGACAAAATCGATATATGGTACCGCCAGCGCTACCGTTAATATATAAAAATGTTTTTTTTTTTCGATTTATGTTTGTTTTCATTATCGATTTTATTCGAATTTTAATTTAGGTTTCTGTTTGAAAAAAATTGCGAGCAATATCACAATTACCGGCAACAATTGAATGGACATCGTCGCCGCAAGCCACACGATCAGCAGGTGCAAGGGCACAGTCAACAGCAATGCAAATCGCCAAAGCAACAGCAAAGGTCGAATCAGCCGCTAACGCGCTCCGATAATCAAAATCCAATTGAAGTGGATGAGGATTCCAGCGACAGTGGCGAGCTGCAAGAGCACCAACAGGAAGCGCTTTACCGCTACCATCAGAAGCAAAGACAACAGCAACAACAGCGTGAACAATCATCGCCACAAGGTGTGAACGAACATGATGCAGCTGATAAATATGACCCAGAGTCGGCTATAAGCGGTGATGTGGACTCAGATGACGAATACATGCGCGGTATGTTGGATCGCAATCGTGATAATTTAAAGCGTCGCATTGAGTGCCGCAATGAGCTGAGTGAAGAAGAGCGTCAAGAACGTGAAGCTGAAGCTGAGTTGGAGGAGCAACGTCGCCAAGAGCGCAAGAAGCAGCGCAAAAGTCGCTGGGGCGAGAAAGTGCTGGCGTCCACCAGCGCCGGTGCCCCTTCAGATACATTGTCAAGTGAGCAAAGCCAAAGTGTGATGATATCTTGCACATTTTATTTAGTAATGCTAATTTAATTTTTTGTTTTAGATGTACCTACTTCATTTGCCAATCAAAATAAACCGATGCTGTCCGCCATAACACGCAATGATCCAGCATTGCTGCAATATGCGCGTCTTAATTATGGTTCCACTAATCTTAGCGAAGAGGACTGGAAGAAGTGCGAAGAGCACTATAAAGTGAATTTGTTGTATCAGGACATGATGCGAAAGCGACAAGAGATCGATCGTCTCGCACGTAGCGGCAAATTTAAATATGAATACGACTCGGATGAAGACGTCGATGGTGGCACATGGGAGCATAAATTACGTTGCGCTGAGATGGAAGCCACCAAATTATGGGCAACAGCATTGACGAAACAAAGTGAGGGCAAACATCATATTGGTGACTTTTTGCCACCCGAAGAACTAAAGAAGTTCATGGAACAATATGAAGCGAAGAAGAGTAACCGTCAACCCGATTTGAGCGATTACAAGGAGTATAAATTGAAGGAGGACAATATTGGTTTTCAAATGTTACAAAAATTAGGCTGGAAAGAAGGACAGGGTTTGGGCACAGATGGCGCCGGTATAGTTGATCCAGTTAATAAGTGAGTTTGAAAAGAATTATATTTATGAAGTTTGTAACATCCAGAAGGAAACGTCGAATACCCTATAAAAAATGTAAATAAATGTCTGTCTGTGTATATGCGAACTAGTCCCACAGTTTTTGAGATATCGATTTTCACGCGTCCATTTCGCCCAAAGAAGTTGCTCATTGCTCGAAAAATCTAATATCAGACATTATAGCATACATATAGCTGCCAAATCAAGTTCTTGTATCGAAAACTTTTTTATTTGACGAGATATCTTCATTGAATATGGAAACTTTTTTGATTGTGAAGGGTATTATAGCTTCGGTGCAACCGAAGTTAACTATTTTCTTGTTTTGTTCTCGCACACGTTTCTAATTATATTTATATAATACTTGTAAAAAAACAACTAAATTTAAGCTTAAAAATTACTTTAACCTTTAAGGGCACCGCAAAGGGACGGTAACCAGGGTCTGGGTGTGGCCAGTGCCGCTACGCCTGAGGATTGCGACAATGAATATGATGCATACCGTAAACGCATGATGTTAGCTTATCGTTTTCGACCCAATCCACTGGTATTTTCTTTTTTTTTTAAATTTACTGAATTGATAATTTCTATTACGCCAATTTTTTTTACAGAATAATCCTCGTCGCGCCTATTATTAAACGGAAATGCGGGCACATTATTCGCAAAAGGTTGTGGATGGAGTAAAATTTTTCAGTCTTAATGCGATTTACAAATATATACTGATATTTATGTACATTTACGTATTAACTATGACGTAAAATATCCTTTAATCCAACAAGTTCTCTTTAAAACGACAAAGTGTAAAACAATTATTCATGCATAAAATACGAAGTAATTACAGAATACATATTTGGTATTTCCTTGTTGATGTAAAATAGCAACACTTTTTTATTTTCAATATTCCATTAATATTTTTTCATTTGCTGAGCTTATCAAATTACAAACTAATAATACTACAAGCGAAAATGAATATACTCTTCAATATCTATGCATACAAACGTATGTTGTAATAAGTGCCTTAGTTATTGATGTTGTTGTAGTCGCTTTATAAAACGTCTTGTGTGTGTTTGTACTCGAAACTACGAATAAAATGTCAAAACAGGCGTTTGATTGCCACGAGCCAGAACTACAGGACATTTAATATCGGTGGTAAGCATCTCCAGCCATGACATGTATAACGCAGCTGATATTGCTTCCTGTGAATAAATATCAAAAATTAAGATGTTTTTTGGATTTCTGCAAATACGCACCCTACGCGGCATAGGCAGAGACATAACGACGAGTGTCGCCTTTGACGAGTGCTCCACAACTAATTCATGTATGCGTAGCTGACGTTGAGTCTTCTCTTCCAACGAGTGCAGCTCTTCTTCAAGATGACGCATTTCATTGACGGAGTTGTGACAATAACTCTGTATGAGCTGTCTGTGCTTTACTAGCGTGTCCATGCGTGGTTTTGTTGACAGGCCCTTAAGCATTATTAGTTCGGAAAATTTGATGCGGAATTTCTTGAGTAGATTGGCCATGCTGTAGATGTACATGAAGATATTTAGAATAATAATAATACCAAGATGCTGGGTCTTGTGACTACACTTGTCGTTACTTACTTCTTTTCCTCCATTTCCTCGTCCTTGCCGTGACTCAATGCAAATACGCGTAATTTACAATTTTGGTAATTTGAACGTAGCGAGAGTATATATGGTAGCAACATAGTTAGACCTACAAACAATTGAAAAGATTATTGGGCATTAGCAAAGTAAATTTTTACAGAGAATCTATGTTTACCGCCATCATCGTAAAGCCAGAAAACGTCTATGGTACCCTTGGGCTGTTTGCGCAGGAATATCGTCACAGCATCGAGCACATCTTTTGGTACTTCGGAACCACCTTTCGTTAGGTACTTTATACCGTCACCCTGACTTACGGTATACTTACGAGAACTCGTCATATTGGGAATAGATGGCACATTTGACACTGTGAACGACGAATTGGTGCTGTCAATGCCAGCCAAATTCAAATTAGAGTCCACATGCAGCAATTCCGAAGCGACATTTGCGCTCGGCATTAACGCATTCGTATAGCCCAGTTCGTTAGCATTATGCATATGTCGGCCATTGATCGGTATTTCGGGATTCAGTTCGGAAAACTCCAAGCCATTCGGTAGACGCAGTATAACCACGCCCATGCGCTGCGAAAAGGTATTGCTGAAAGGGCAGTTATGATTTGAATCAATATGCTTAAATGAAGCATACACCACCTCACATACACTTCAAATTCAAAGATACTCACTATAAAATATTGAAGTAACTTTCCACGCACTGTCGACGACATTGCACCCAATCGGTTTTGTAGCCCATCAAGACGATGTTCGGTGTTAACTTGCCAAAGCCTGTGGCTTTAATTAGCGCATTAACGCCTTCTTCCATGGACAGACCATCGATGACATTATAGAAAGATTTAATTTTACGCGCATCTAAATACTTCTGACCATCCTTTATGACACTCAAACGGTTTTTGTAGCCCATATTCATCTATAAGAAAAGCTAAACGTTACAAGAGATTCTCGGCTGTCTTAGAAACGTCCCGCCAATAGACTTACCGGGACAACATTGCCGATAAACATCAGGGAATTGTGTCTGGTGAGCATGTTGCCGAAGTCAATTAGCGGTGGGCGACTGCTTGGATCGCCAGAGAGCACCAGTATTTGTGGATGGTAGTTTTTCACGTGATCGGAGACGTTTTGCAGACGATGAACGGCGGTTAGTGTGGCCTTATATTGTTGCTCCTGCGTTGAGGAGCCCCAGTTAGCTTCTGGCTTGCGATACATAACGATTAGGTAAAGCGCAAATATAATTACTAACGTGATGAGAGAAGATTTCCAATCGATTAGGAACATAATCGCAATGCAAAGTATAAAGCCAAATAAGCTTAGCCATGTATTGTAATACTGAAATATAGCAAAAAAAAAAAAAAAAAAAAATTATCGTTAAATCAATCTCCTCTATACATCGACACTCACCTTAAATGTTGGTCGCCAGCCGAGAGGTTTTACGAATGATGCATGGAATGTGCAGAAGTTAATTAAGGCGTAAGAAGCCAAATAAAAAGTTGAAATAAGTGGAGCTATTACGTTCAGCTGGCCGATAAGTAAGAATCCTGCCGATATGAAGAAGGTAAGCACGTAACCACGGTAGGGCTCGCCATGTTTGCCATAAGGCTTGGAAAAGAAAATCAAACCGGGGTATATGCGATCTATTCCCAAGGCTTGAACAAGGCGCGGCACTGAAAGTATGTTAGTTAGTGCTGTACTCAAAGTCGCAGCGAAGCAGCCGGCGTAGATAAGTGGACCCCAAATGGACATCAGTTGCATAACTGAGTATGAGTTGTGCAGGCCATATTGGCAAGTCTGTAAGCAAGCATGTAGTTATTATGTGTAAGAATGCTTTTGCAGGTAGTCCCGATTACCGAAGATGTCTCGGCAAACCGAAACGATTAGATTAGATCTTCGATAGTCCAAGATCGTGGAATTATACTGTTTTCTCTTATTACTATGCTGTTAAACTTCATATAAAATATTTTATTATCATATCGAGATCAACAGTGCAAACGGTTTAACTGATTTATTTTCAAAATTCTATAAATTGCCAAAAATTACTTTGCATACGCTTAGGCGCTTACCAAGTTCTCTTTGCACGCCAATTCTGAAGTGATTAATGTGCCATTGATCAAATCGGCTACATTACCGGAGGCATCTCGTGCCGCTGCACCGCCCGCGAAAAAAACGAAAAGCGCATACGAAGCCATTGAAATCATCAGGGCCCAAAATGTGCCCTTAGGTATAGCTGCACCTGGATCCTTTAAGTCGCCGCATATATTCGCACCCGCTTGTATGCCGGTCACACTGGGAAAGTAAATAGAAAATACACTGAAGAAGTCCTGATTAACGCCCTCTGAAAAGCGAAAGTCACCGCCAAAGTTTTCCTTAAAATTACTCCCTGAAAAGTAGTACATCAATTAAACACTCCTTGACTGACTCGACTTGAGCTTAATTAAAATAACTTACAAGAGAAGCCAACAAAGCCTTTTGCGATTGCTTCCTCATCGCCACGCGGCCCAATGGCAGCGCCAATAAGGAAATTGAAAATAGCCAAAACTATAGTTACGATCAAGAAATTTTGAGCCTTCGACTCCCACTCCATGCCCACGCAGCAAATGAGAATCAACACCACTATCGTACACACGCCAACGATGCGAACATCATTAATGCCTCCATCGATAATCTTCAAGCCATTACTTTCTGTTTAAATGGAATAGCAGTAATAATAATCATTATATAATAAAAAAAGCTCGCTACTTTTTAACACTTACTCAATAAATCGTTTAATGAATCACAGAAACCGATAGTGTTCATGGAAGCAGCGACGGCATTTGCGAATGCAAAGACAACACCAACCGATGCGCCAAACTCTGGGCCCAGTGAGCGTGAAATTATGAAATAGACACCGCCTCCCTTCACCTCACCATTGGTGCTGATTGCGGATAATGAAAGTGTGGTGATCACACAAACCACCGCCGAAATGGCGATAATTATTAGTGATTGCATTATACCGGACTCGGCGACTACCCAGCTGAGACGCAGGAACAACATGACACCCCAAATATTGAGTAAGCATGGTATGACGACGCCATTAATCCAGCCTAATTTGATCATATTGCTATTGCTTTCGGGTGGCGGATCAGGCATCTGGATGCTCTGTGAGAGAAAAAATAGTATTTATACAAGTATGCACATTTTTAGGTATATAGCTTTATAAAGAAGAAGAAGCACGATCCGCGGTTTGCTATCACCTGCCGAAGAACGAACGCAACTAACTGGGAAAAATCTTTATGATGTTAGTCAGAATGAGGAATCACTACATCTCGGTGTGGTTCTTATATAGACTAGCTATACGAGTATATGTAGAGATTACAGGACGTACAGGTTATGTAATTTCTAATCCTGTCTGTTCAACGAGAGAGACACGAAAAATACATTTTGTGATTGCGAACAATTAATTGTCTTTCATTGGTTGGGTAGTCGCAGTAAACTATGTTAAACAAGCACACGAATTTCGCTTTCGTATTATTATCCGCCTAAGGCGGACAGCCATTAGAACTTTGGCTGGACTTAACTTCTCGCAAAGAACTATCAATTTAGGAAAAGGCTACGTATTCTTCCATCATGAAGAACATAGTACATCATGAGGTAAGAGTTATATACTTAGATGTGAACTTTTAATATTTTTGGAGTCGTGTTATGGAACGAAAACTCATTCTGCATATTCAACAAGAGTTTCATTCTTGCGATTAGTTATTGTCTCCGAACCGCAGTGCTAGTCGTGTGTCGATGACTTAATTTTCAGATTATCTTTATAAGTACACTATTAAAATGCTGAGCCCTTCGTGCTAGTCAATTCCAATAACGAGCTTTCTAGTTCTACGGTTTGTCGACTGCTCTAATTCTATCAGCAAACGTTTCATTAGCAAGTGTTAAAGCAAAGTAGAACAGTAATTTAAATGGTATTGCTAATAGGTTCAATTGATAGTGATTACGCCAAATTGGGCTTTTGTGATCCTATAATATATATATATAAATGATCAACGTGATGAGCTGAGTCGTTTTGGTTATGTCTGTTTGCCTTGTAATCGCGAACTAGTCCCTCAGTTTTTTTGACATCGGTCCGAAATTTTGTACACGTTCTTTTCTCCCCAAGAAGCTGCTCATTTGTCGGAACCGCCGATATCGGACCACTATAGCATATAGCTGCCATACAAACATACCGTTGAAAATTAAGTAAAGTTTTTGTAGAAAACTTTTTTATTTATGAAGGGTATTATAGCTTTGGTGCAATCGAAGTTAACGTACTTTCTTGTTTTGTTACAATTTCACAAAATGTATTTTAAGCACATGTACATATATACATATATAATACCACATCATCATGATTGCCACGATATTTGAAATATCAACCGAAAAATCAATTTTTGGGTAAGATTTGCACATGAGAGGAGATTGATATTGCGTGCACCTCTATTTTTCTTATATTTTCTAAGCCTGGTTTAAAGGTTAATAAAAGTATTATATTTAGAGAAATTTGGAGAAAAAGAATAAAGGCCGCTTGTATAATGTTCTATGTAGTACAAGTACAAAGTAGCTACTTCAATTAAAGAATTCAGAAAATGCTATGCTTAAGTTTTTGTTTTATCAATTTCTACACTAAGAGAAGTCAGTGATGATTTATAGTGCACTGAAATCTCCGACAACAATTAAACAATTACAAATTTGATTTACAAACTAAATGTTGCTCATACGTCTTGTACACCACTGGAAAATACGTAAACATTAATGCTGATATGAATCGGACATATGTATGTACTTGTATGTTTATGAGTACCATAAAGCATTTAAATTTCAATAATAATAATTGCATAGCTTAATACATATGTATGTCCGAACATATATAAATACATAGGTAAGAATGCGTATGTACGTATGTATAAATAGTACATTTGTATAGATTTTTCCAACAAAAAAGTTATCAACTACTCGTTAGGATTATAAACAATTCGTCACCGCGGAATGGAAGCAAATTTAAATTAATTAACGCAAAGTTAATGAATTTTGATTAGCATCGTTAGATCATCTGGCGATAGACGCATACACACACACGCACATACACATACCCTTACTGGACGTAACAATTCGCATCATTTGGCTATTTTTTGTTGTACGCCTTGGTGATAATGATCATAACTACATATACTAATTTGCAACGTGGTGCTAATAGTCGCTCAGCTAAAGGAAATAAGTAGTCAGGCAATGAATTGCCAATTGTTGCGCATATTTTTGCACTTTTGTGTGTATGTGCTTTTGTTTATATTGCGTATGGATTTAAGTGGGTGTGCTTGTGTGTTGTGTTATTTTTTATTTTTGTGCACTAAATTGCTTCTGCGCTTAAAATGATCGCATCACTTATTAAAAAACTAATTGTGAGAGTTTAAAAGTCTTCTGCTATGTACGTACGTATGCATGTGTGTATGTGCGTGTGCTTGCATGTGTGAATTATAATTGTGATGTCAGCACTTATGCAAATATTTATTAACTACTACAATGTCAACGAAAAATCAATAAGAAGTTAAGTCGACTGTCTGTTTATACGCGAACCAGCTCCTCAGTTTTGGAGACATATGGTAGAATTGAACAATTGTACACGTCCTTTTTGTCGAGTTTTTGTAAGGAAATCATTTCTCTTTGACTTGACGAAATTTGGCCAATTCTATTCGGCATTTCGCCAGTACAACATTCAACTGGCTAGCTTTGGTCAATTACAACAAAACAAAGCACGGCAGATGCAGACGCATAAAATAATCAAATAACAAACACTTGAGTGCTTTTGGTCGTTGGCAGTTACGTGAATATCGAACATGCCATCAATATGTTAAATGACTGACAGAACCAGATATAACCAGAAAGATAGCAATATGCGGACGCATGTGGAGTGGACATAAATTAGAACGAAAACACACACTAAACCAAATAGGTTTGACAAAAAAAATATACATATGTATATAAAATGGAATAAACGACATTAAAGATATACTTCAATGTGACAATCAATTTTTCAACGGTAACAATTAGTCGTGATGCTAATACTGCCACTGATATTATCAAAAGTAATTTTATGAAACAAAATAAATAAGTAAAATCAAGTACTCGTACAACACGTTGTTTGTTAACAAATCATACATATATAATATATTTGTATAAAGGAAGTTGAGTAAATATCATGGAAGGATGATTCATCAAAACTTGTAAAGAATGGAGTAAAGAACTGACAGATAAAGATAGAATACACAATTTTCGTCTTGTAGGTAGGTATTTATTAATACTATAGTGACCACAGAAATATAATTTTTAAATCGACATATGTACATGCCCAGTATATGAGCGAATGGGTTCATTATTATTTAAACATACTTATCAAGCCGTCTTATATAATATCACTAACGCTTTCATTCCTTAACATTACTACTTTAACATCTCCTTATGTGTAGCTTTTTGAGGCTGATAAGAAATATAGGCGATTAGGCGAAAAGGAGTGACAAGTAAATTAGTCATAAAACACAAAAAACGCATGTAATTCTGCGCGTATTGATTGCTATTGAATAGCTAGTCATGAGTAAACTCTCTAATTAAGTTATCCTTCGATTAGAGAACAAGTTTTTTCTTTATTTCATTTATTAAAAAGTAAGCCAATGCCAAAATTCAATATCATTATTAATATAAAGTAAACAATAAGAAAAAAACGATAATTTTACATTTGAAAAATAAAACGACCAACTTCAAATGTCAATGCTTTTTGTTTAGTAAGTGAAGGAGATGTTGCTCATACGTCCAGCTCATCGGATTCATAATAAGGTGATTGCGATAATTTCGAATTAGACAATTATTATAGTAGTAAGCCATAAATTCTCAAAAGAAAAAATGGTATTGTTTTTTTATATACGAAGTCACAAGTAAATCAAGAATTTTTATTTATGGAAACTTAGTGATCCTACATCCGTTTATTTGAGATTATCGTATTCTTCTTTCCAATACTTCTAACAATACAAATGTTTGATTGTAATGAATAGATCGTTTTAATCGTTCAGTTTGTATGACAGCTATATCCTATAGTTTCTCGGGCAGAAAAGAACGCGTACTTAATTTCAAATCACTATCTCAAAAACTTAGGGACCAGTACGAGTGTGTACAGACGGACAGACAAACGTACACTGCAGCATCAACTCAGTTCGTCACGCTGATCATTTATATATGTATGGGGCTCTTTATAGGGTCTGCGATATTTCTGGTGGTTTTTTGATTAAACTTAATTTTTACTTAATTCAAAAACTTTTGTAACGTATAATAGGTCGTAGATTCATTGGTATATCTTCTATCAATTTCTGTGCAATTTTGTTTGAAAACTCATGACACTTCCCGCCCGCTCTTTTCATCGCTCTACCAAGTAAACTTGAATTATTCGGTATTTTAGCAGCCCTCTATATCACACTTTCGCATTTATATATTGTATTATCCCTTTAAAATCCCGGTCGAATTTCCTTAACATGGGTAGTTGCCGTTGGCGATTGTAATATTTTTAAATATGTTTGCTGGTGACGTTTGTTTATTATTGACTTACCTGCTCTTGCAGCTCCCCATGCAGTTCTCCAATCGATGGTCGCTTCATATTACGTTTTGATATTCTGTAATTATCTAATCTGGGCAATGCTTCCCTGTAAAATGAGATTAGTGTGAATTTATTAGTATTGACAAACCAGCGGCAATATAAAATTAGTTTTTATTCAGTTCACAGTTTTAAAAAGATATTATGGAAACAAAGTGATTTATTAGTGTGAAAATAAAATACAAGTATATTATTAATAGAACACTCTTACAAAAGCGAATGAGAGCCTCCAAAACAGTGTTCGCTACAATGTTCTTACTGAGATTGCCTTCTGGTGAATTGCTTAGTATTGCATACAACACTTTATCTGCACAATGATACAATTATTATGGAAAGAATTTTTAAGATACGTAAGGAATCAACTCCTCTTTAACGGTCTTTATGTTTTGGACGACGTGGTGCATTTGGGTCCATTTATGACTTTTAAGAGAGCTTAAGGTACTCGTCTGTGTGCTCGTATTTAGTAGCCAATAAGCATCTAATGCCTAACTACCACAATAACACCCACATTTATGTTCATTGGCAGGTGGGAATTGCAAAGTAACTGTGTCCGCGCCTGCTATTAAATTATTGTACATCATAATAAAATGTGTAACAAAGTTAGGTGCTATATGCTCAAAACTTGTTTTTAACTCAAATCATTCATATAGTGATCCTTTAATTGTAGCCGCAGACTACATTATTTTGAAAGTCCAGTACAATAGGGCTTTAAAATTATCTGCAATTTTATACTTGATAATTTTCAAAATCTTTTTAGAAACTCTCTCAAAGAAATGCAATTTAACTTCTAATACGAGCATTCTTAGTAGGAGTGAATCGAAGAAATAAAAGTATAAGTGTACATTTTTTTACGAAAAACTACTTAGCAGAAAAATCTACCTCACAGCCAGATACGCTTTTTCGGAGTCCTTCTGGAGATCGGTGACGGGATGAGGGAATCCTTACTAATAAATTATGAAGTTGAAATCAATGACGTTCACCAGATACTACAAATCAAATGATTTATGTCGACATACAGTTCCTCAGTACCGCAGAAGTTGAGTCAATACGAAAGTCTGCGTGTGTGGTATATTTTGATAGTATACGTCTTAAATTTGATCGATTATTTAAAGCAAAAACCTTTATTTTAAACAAGTTTAAAATATTCGTTATAAATCGGTAAATAATCAAAATCGAGACAACCCAAACGCTAACTGTCTTCGATATATACGCACAAAAGTATGTATTTTGACAGATTGAAATTAATTAAAAAATGTAGGCTAGTTGTAAAAAGAGGGAAAAGAATCTTTTTTGCTGCTTTATTGAATTTTATTACTCTTTGAAGTTGTAGGGCAACGAACTTGCCCTCTTCTGGTTTGTTTACACACATAAGTACATATGTAAGTGTGTATGTAGGGATGTAAGTATACAAGAATAAACTTTTTATTATTTATATAACAAGAAAACTAGGCTTCAAAAAAGTTTCGTTTCGAAAAACAAGAAATGTGGTATATTTGTAGCGGCCTAAAATCCCCGACTGGTAACGGATGTCATTAATTTTCCTCTTTTTTATAGTATTCCCTAACCAAAGCGAGTATGGGTGAGTGTAGTGCGCCCAAAGACAACTTATTTCCATAATTTTTTATTTTATCAATTATTAAAGAAGCTGTGTAACTATTGTAATATATGCATGATTGGAGTGTTGGCAATGAGAGAAAAATTCTTTCTTTCAAATTACAAAGGCAATGAAAGTAAAATAATCACTTCCCATAACCAAAGGCTGTCAGCATTCAGCACTCTAAATTTAATAATAAGTACATACACTTGTAAGATGTTTGCCAAACAATTTTGCTCAAAAAAGCAGTGGATAATATCTGGTTGGCCGTCTTTAAGCAGCAACATTTTTTTGTTCTTTTCACTTCAAGGATATAATCACCGATTTTTTTTTTGTGAAACACGCGTGACTTTAAAATAATGTGGCTTATACCAGTGTTGTGTATACTAAATTATACTCGTGTGACTTAAATATGGAATTCCAAATGTTGCCTAAAATGTGGCTGATCACCCTCATTATTATAAATGATATTCATCGTGCTTACATACAAACATACATATGTATGTACATATATAATATAGATTGTTGAAAAATAATTTGTGTGGCATTAAAGAGTACAAATGTACTGTATACATATGTAATGATATTTTGCCAATTTTATTTCATTTCTCCGCAATGTGTTTGAAATAAGCTCGCCGACCTAAATGGAAAAAATTTTGAAAAATCAATTAAACGAGCTGATCGCCATCATTAAAGATTTTTTCATTTGGAATTGGGTTGAAAGTAAACATACAAATATACACACCGACACAGCAACACACAGCACATAACAAATTTGTACAGTAAAATATTTCCCTGAAAGGAAAAATATACAATAATTATAATTAATAATAATAATTTCTTAAATTTGTATTATTGACAAACACTGTGATTATTTAAATCGTTGTTTAAAATAAGTACATACATAAAACGCACTCGCATTATAAAGCTTCAAATACCTTCCACTTAGAGATAAATATGATATGTTGACAAATCTCTGTGAAAAGTAGCAAATACCTATACTATATATGTAATCTATGTGTTTATATTATAAATAGTTTTCGTAAGTCTGCCAGTGACTAAACTCAGAAAAAATTTTCTTTAAACTTTTTAACAAAGCTGATAGCAGACATGTTTTTAGTTTTGCATATAGGTATGTATGTCGAATGTACATATTATATTAGAGACTTTTCCGAAAATTTGAAGTTCATTCGGCAAATAGTTTCGGAGAAATAAGAGTATTTGTAAGAATTTTATTTAATTTAGTGTAGGTTTCCAAATCTTTAAAAATCTTTTTTCTAGAAATGATTTTTTCAGAGTCATTGAGGAAAATTCCAAAACGGTTGGACCCATCGATTTGAAATTTTCAGACGACCTTTTTAAATACACATATTTGTCAGGTAATGCAGGTAATGATCAAAGCAATAATAATTTCAACTTTTTAAGCCACTCTGAAGGGTAAATTTTTTCACAGAGAACGCTTTTTTTGTGAAGGCGGCATTTTGTCTACAATCAAAATTTAGGCTCCTCCTTCAATCATTGTCAGTATACATCTTTAGTAATAATACATTTTATTGGTCTTTGGATTATAGACAAATTTAAGCAGAGAAATATTCCTGATCGTCAAATACTGTTTTTGGCAGGTCCTCATGGAGTTCGGCTGCGGGACCAAGGGAATCCAAATGGTTTCCAAACGAATCTCCTATTATTAAAGTACATTAATAAATGTTCTTGTCCATTGAATATAAATTAGAGAAAACTTTGATTAAGTTTTTAATTTCTTTTACTTAATTATCAATTGCTATATTTTTAAAAACCCTCTTCTTCACATTTTCTATTTGTGATTCAATTGTTGTAACTTTGCATTGAGTGTTTTGGCCGATTTCATTTCAAATGCTGGAAAATGCCAAACATTCTTCATCGGCTTGCAGACAAATGTATTTACATGCATGAGTAGTTACGTGTGTGCATATGTATGCACAATATGTGGATCATTTTCGATTATTACAAAAGTGCGATGAAAAGGAAATCTTAAATACTAGCATTTCATTTCGCAAGCTCTTTCCGCTTTGATGAGTGAAAATAAATATTTAATGAACGAAATTTAGCGATTTATTTGGCGAATCTCAAAATAATATTTTTTTGGTGAATTACATTTCTGAATGCAAATTTTGTTTATGTGCAACGAATGAACGAGTACCAAAGCACCTTTGTATATACACACATGTACATATATAATAATCTACAAAACCATAGCATATTTGAACTGTATTTTTTTTGTAAACTTTTGTTTATGAAGACTTATTTCGGGAAATCATGTCGTGGGATATCTCTGTTCGAAATTAAATTGCAATATTATGGTCGAGTGCTGCTTTGACACACCTCAGCATTTAGAAGGTGTAATTCATCACTGCCCACTGCCTGAGATGGAAAAATGATTAGACTAGTTTGCTTATTGAATCGAATGCTTAAATAAGCGAATATCGAATCGACTCGAGGCAGCAGTGACAATTGGGTTTGTAAACAATCTAGCGAATGGCGCTCCAAAAATTAGTCAAAACCGTAAAAAACCAAAATTCGCTGAAGACCAACCCAGCCGAGGCTTATAACTATTGTAAGGAAAATTGTATTAAACATTCGCATGCCTGTATTGGCTAAAATAGAGCCTATTAAGAACTCTCTGATCTATTTACTTTTAGAATCTAATATAAGATGGGCACTGGTGTTCACAAAGTTTCGCAAATGTACATTAATAAACTGGAATATTTGTCGCGTTTGAATCAAAATAGTTAGGTCTTTGCATACTGAAATCTCGAAAAATTCATTAAAAAATTGTTACACAAGTTGGTATTTCGCTTAGAGCTTCTAATTCTAATTAATTCATATGTATATTTAAATCAATTCTAACATTTAATTATATTAACAATAGACAATGTTACAGTGAAATGTATTTAAATTTCTCATATTTTTAACTAATCCGCTTGATTTCAAAAACATGCAGTGGGAAATTTAAATTAGCTTATGCGTAGCGGGTAAGGTAAATTTGTGTTGAGAGAACTTAAGTTGTAATAAAATATATATAAATAAATTGTAACCCATTGTATGAAGCTCAGTCTCAGTCTCTTTTCATTGTCCTTTTACTTTTTCTCATTAACATTTGGAATTCATATTTGTGTTACATTTAACATACACATTATAGTCACGCTTTCTCAATAATAGTCATGTTTTTCTTTGGGGTAAAGCAATTAACGGTTTCTTGTAATTGGGCTGATAAATTGTAGTAATTGTTTCGAGTTAAACAAAAAGCATGAATAGGAAATAATTGTATACTTTTAGTGTTCTACTTCAGCACAAAAAATAGTTCGTGAATGAAAACTTAAAAAAGTACGTTCCCTCAAAAAAAAAGTCTACATATTTATTTACTTACGTTGTTAGCTGCGCCAAACTGAATTTCCGTTCATCCTCCTGCCTCGAATTCTTGCGTAGAAAGTGTCCGAAACCGCGTAGCGAGAGGCGGGAGTTTTTACGGCACGCAGGGTTGCCACCTTCGCTGCTCAGGTGATTGGGATCGGCCGGCGCATTGGAGGTGCTGTTGTTGGTATTTGGCGGATATCCGTTATACTGTTGGGTTGTAGTTGTGTTAGATAAACTCTCCGAGATGGTGGGTATAGTGAGGCCAACCTGACCTTCGGCATTGCCGTTTGGTGTGTGATCAGCCATTTTTCTTGTATTATTTTAAATATTTAAAACCAATAATATTTTTTTAGCAACACTCGTCGAACATTTATGTACGTAAAAGATATTTTAATAGTAATTTTAAGTTTCTATTTTTCAATTTAAACGGCGTTTTCCATTACTAATATACTTTCAATATAATTTCTCAGCACGAAGGTCTTGCTCACTTATTATTTATTTCTCACTTATTTTCGCGTGTGGTTTTCAAATATTGCGGTTAACCTTCCGTTTCCGGCTTTACGCTTTCTTTACACTTTCCCTCGCCTGTGAGTACGTATTGCGGCGTTTAGAACTGGTTACCGATGACTGCACGATTTTGTTGCGAACTTTTCGGAATATCAGCGGCAAATAACTGAAAATTATTAATTACAGTTTCTTTTATCTCAATCGATGTGAATCGAAGTGTAATAACAGAGAACAACGAATGAGTTGAATAACACGACGAGCAACAGCAAGCGCCATCGTACACAGGCTGCAACAACAATGACAACGATAGCAGAATGTGAGCGAGCAAAAAACAATAAAAGTTGAATTTAAAAAAAATTAAACGAAGAGTCAAGCGTTATTGCTTTGGCGAGGGCAGATACTTCGCGAGAGGCACCCAATGCACACATACAATCGAACGTTTAGGTACATGCGAGTGTAGTGGTATTCAGCTGACAGCCAGCTGGTGGTGTGCGATCACTCAGGGATATTAGCTTGCATGCGCTTCGGTTTGTATGTGTGTGTGTGCATAATATTGTTCAAATTTACTTTCTACTTGTACTGCGCGCAGGCGCTAATTTAAATTAGACCAAGCATTGAGATTCAAATCAAATCTCAAACAAATGTTAATAGCCAATCACTGTATAAACATGTGTATGTACATATGTGTTGGCGATATTTATAAGTATTAGTATATCATCGTACTAGCGGTTTTTAAGCCATGTTTTCCGAAAAGTCTTTTTTAGTGAAGCTCATATGGCATGAAGGCATATGCAGATAATATAGAAAAAAAATAAAAAAAACCTTTTTTATGCGCCAAAGACAACACTACAATCACTAATCGGACAAGTATAGCATATATCTGTCATACTGACCGATGCAAATCAAGATAATAATACCCTTTTATGTATAACAAATGCACCTGTGAAGGGTATTATAGGTTCGGTGTAGCCGATTTTCATCTCACAACTCTAAAATTGTATTACGGCAGAGAATGTAACACCTTTAGACTAAAATTTATGCGAACAAACATAGTTTACTCCGTGCGCCAACTTTTAGTTCTCAGGCCAAAATTTTTGTCAAATAAAAACCGCTCACTTAAACGCATATATATGTATTCACTTATTTGCCACATTATTATTTAGATGCAATATTATATTTGCTTGTTGATCATAAATTATTAAAATTAGTGTGTTATACTTATAGTTTTTAAGTCATGAGTTTAGATAAAATTTATTACAGTGTAATATGGATCGATAATTTGGTAAATATACATATGTATATGTTTATATGTGTTTAAATGGGTGTCAAACGTAATTTACTGCTACTATGTAATAGTCATAATAACTACTTATTTATAATTTTTTGTAACATATCTAATGATGTAAGAACAAAAGTGATCTAACCATTTTTGAAATTGGCAATAGCTGTTTTCGAGTAATACAGATCGGTTTATATCTATTTATAAACAGTTGGCTATTATTTTTAAAGCTCTGCATTTGTACTTAGGATAGGGAAGACGAAATAAACAAATTTAGCAGTCTTTCACAGTATGGAATCACGACTATGGAAACGTTGAAAATCTTGCAGAAGCATTTTGGGGAGTCTACTTTATCAGGAACACAAGTATTTGAGCGGCACAAAGCATTCAGTGAAGGTTGTGAATGTAAAAAAAAAACAGTGCTTGAAAATTGTCGTGTTGGCAGCAGAGAGATAGCATAAGATCTCAACATTTCTTATGGATCAACTCAACACATTTTGGTTGATGTCTCGGCTATGAAGCGTGTCAATGCTAGACTCGTATCAATCGTTTGCAAAAAGATGCTTTATGACGAGACGTGGGTTTATGAATACGAAGTCGAAACAATCGAAAAATTAGCAGAAACCGAAAGAAGGTAAACTTGCTGAAGCCAATGAAGGCCATTCCAGAAAGGCTTATAACAAGTTTATGGCAAATTGGATTATGCGTTGGTATGCTTGGAGCTCAGAAACCTATTTTGGAGGCGATAATAAAGATTTGTTTTAAAATACGTAAAGATTTTTATATTGTTAGTCCGGGTCAAATTTGATAATTATGAAAATATAAATCAATCGTCTAATTCCGCCTGTAGTCAGCAGTGTAAGAGCCTGCATAGCTACATAGATACATATATACGCTGTTGTTTTTCTCGCATAATTTTTCAACTCTTCTATCAACGCACTTAATTAACACACTCATAAATAATAACAAAAACTTTTAAATAAACAAAACGTATAGATATGAATTGCAAAACAAAACGAAATCATATCATTTAGTATATGTTTATCTGTATACATATGTACAACTTGTTAAATTGAAGAGAAAAAATAAAATCAACAAATGATTGGGCGCCGATCGTTGCTTGTACACACACTTACGCACACAGACCAAATTGGCGCTAATGAATTAAGCGTACAATTGTTTAGAATAGCGACAAGTAATCAAATCAAGGGATCATAAGGCTTTAAACACTAACAATGGCTGATCTATTCTTTGCTTGTTTGTTTCGCTAGTTCGGTTGAATGAAGGTGTTGTATGATTGTTCGCTTACGGGCAGCTAACACCTCGCTTGGTTGCGCGTACCAAGTGTCATTGTATAAAATTTAACAAATTTATACTTTTTATGTTGTTGTTTGTTCAATATTTGGTTTTGTTTTGTTATTCCTTGTTTACTTTCACTCACACAATGAACGCACTAGTACTTGTGAATACGAGTAAGCGCGTTACGAGGCGCTTTTAAGTAATACACACGACCCAATTATATCATACTCCTCGTTTTGCAAGTCCCTGCACTACGCGCTTGATCGAAGGATTTTTTATAATTACTACTATTATTTCGAATACTATCACGTCTGGAACTACACTTTCACATGCTTTTGTAAAGCGTTTACTGTTTTTTACGCCCCGCGATTGCTGGTATGCCATTGAACTTTAGCTCCGCGTCGGTTTTTGTTTTAACTCCGTGACGCTACTACCTTATTTATCTCATTTTTATACGCTAAACAGTGTGTATTTCCACGAAGTTTGTAATATCCAGAAGGAAACGTCGGATATTCCATATATTATGTATAAATATAATTGATAAGCGGGCCTACCAAAATCAAGTTAAAGATCCTTTTATACCCTTTTCATTGCATAAAAGAAATGCACCTGTGAAGGATATTATAAGTAGCTGCGGTGCTGCCGAAGCTAGGGTTTTTCTTGGTTTATAATAAATTATTATTGTTTGGAGTATTGTATTTGTATATACGTACATATATTATTTGCACGAGTATGCGCATGTGTATGTGGATTTTGTGCTGTTATTGACAACAATTATGAATTATAACATTAGGCTTATTGCTGGGTATACTTTCGTAAATAAATTTGAAAAGCACCTATAATAATTGTTCCAAAAAATGTGCTGGGTTTGCTAAATTCGGTTGCGCGCGCACTTTGCTGCTCTTTACACGTTTTTGAATCGTTTTTTCACTTTGCTAATTTCTAAAGACGCTGCTGCTTCGAGCTTATCGCATTTTAATTTATTCCGAAATGCACGCGAGCGATATCGAGGTAAATATTATTTTAGTGCAAATACATTTACATGCACATATACATACATATGTATATGAAAATATTTTTACTTTTACACACATGTTTTAATATTTTAAACACATTTTTTTACAGAGTGTTTGCGAGAGACGTGTTGTTTTAATTCGCTCACCTGAACAAATCGCGAATTTCTCACTTCAATCGGCGTGCTTCAAGAATTATCTTTTCACAATCTTACCGGCAAAAAGAAACAAAAATCGTGATAATTATTATAAACACTAAAATTAAAATTGCGCTTAAATAAATTGTTACTAACACACAACAACTCCCTTCCGGCCTTAACTCTTCCCGCTCGCCATGAATTTCCTTTATTAGTTCAAATTTCGCACGAGTTTACGCGATTATTTGTTTGTATTTGGGTTTTGTTGTTTTCGTTTTTTTTTGTTCTAGTGTTGGCATACATTTCTTGTTATTACTTTTGCTGGTGTTTGCCCCGTGGTCCACAGCTTTTTTTCGCACACAAACACATTGTCATTCATTAAGTTGTTGTTGTTGTTGTTTTTGTCATTTTTATTTAGCCTGTATATCCATCACCAAGTGAATCGCATCAAACGAATTTAATTCGGTTTTATCTGGTTTGACCTGCGTCAATTTGCACGTCACCGTCGTGTTATTGCCACAGAGAGTGGTTGTTGTTGCTATTGTTGTTAAGAGGTTGGCTTACTGGTTCGCCTCAGTGCTGGGTCGCTTTGGCTCATTGCCGTTGTTGAAGCAGCTGCTGCTTTCGTCGATCGCCGCTCGTCTGGTTGGTTGGCCACGATCAGCGCGTGCCGCCATAAAGCGCTCTGCCACAACACCTCAAGAGATTACTTTCAGACGCTGGTTGTTGTTAGAATAACATTCTCCTCGTTGATGTTCTGAATTAAGTATATACATTCTCAAATTTAGTGCGGCTGCTTACTCTTTCGTCGCTTTGGTAGTTCTTTGTCGTTCTGCGAGTGGTTAAACATTGGTGAATCGGCCTTAAGAGCAAGTAATGTGATTTACAGACAAAGATTTGCACTCAATTGTGTTGGCCGCTTTTAACTGGTTTAAGTTGGTTTGGGCTGAGATCGGTGCGGTTATCCAATCCGATCGCATTGCGCCAACTCGAGTAGGGTGTAATGTAATCACTCCTGAGATGGTATGTGCACGAAGCTCGTATAAAAAAAAAGGGGAACTACCTAATGTAAAGCTTAGAATGATTTGGTTTCACACATTGTTTGTAAACGTTCATTAACATTTATATCAATATAGCCAAAATTTCAAAAAGCCGGGTATTATAGAAATTTGGAGAGAATCCTTTTCTGATATGCCTGTGTGTCAAAAATGGGTTGAAATGGATTAATAATTCCCATAGTCTCTATTTACCTAACAGAAACATTTGCGAACTTCCGGATGACTTGTGCATAAAATGGATAATTTCGGTTGAAAACTTGGTCTAGCCGCTTTCTACCAATATCAGGCTTATATTGCTGATGGTATGTGAGGTACCTGAATGAATCTCAGCGATCATCTTTTTCGCTTTAATACTTGTAATATGTGGTAAAGGAAAAAATATCTAATACAACATTTACAAACTTCCGCTTAGCTTTATGTAGTATATACCGGTCAATATGTAAGAAATCTTAGCTGTACGTATTATAATGGACATACTATAGTTTAATGCCGAAAACATGTGAAATGTGTCCCATATACTATATATAATCATTTGCTCTATTCAAACAAACCTTATGCCGAATGAAAACCTTATGCTTGAAAATATATTCTCGAGTATACCTGAACAATGCCAAAGGATAATGCAAAAAGCCAAGACCTTTCTCTTCCCCCATTATATTCGATATAGTGATTTCCGACATGCCAGCTGATTTTAAACCGTTTAGGTTGGTAAAAATGTGTGGTATTTTAATGAAATTAAGTGGACAAGTTTTCCTAAAAATTAGATGGTTTAGCACTGAATATGTAACGAGTTGGTGTATACCTTAATCTAAACCTCATAAACATAATGAAATGAGTTTTTGATATTTGAAGTTTCAATAGTGTAAAACGTTTCGGTTAGCCCTTCCTGATTTATTATATATCTATAATTCATTTCGATAATACCATTAGAAATTTACAATTGTTTGTCTTATAGAAATTGTTTACTTAGCATTTGTAATGTCTACTTCGCTGTCTGTCACTCCATTTGTCCTTTCGTCTTCAATTTTTTTTATTGCCTGTCAAAATGTTTGCCAAAGTCAATAATTCTTTCAAGTGTTTTTGTTCCTTTCCTTTCTGCCCCCACATACACACAAAGATGCCAGTAAAGCGATCCGCGATGCCACGCACATGTTGTCAACCAATACAATTCATATAGAAACAATTTAAACTTTAAGCACAAAGTGAAAAAATAAAAAGAAAGAGTTGGGAAGAAATACGTGAATCTACTTATAAGCTTACATATGGTATATGAAGGAAATATATATATATAGAAATTTGTGATTGTTTGTCTGAAATAAAGTGGGCGGATAAAAAGACGAAGGAGATAATGGTACGAAACGATTAGAAGTAATTCTGAGCAATTGATGACGAGGGTCATATATTTGTGCACCCTCTGTCTCCTTGTTTGCACAGACAAATGAACATTTGTAGGTACATACTTATACTGAAATAGTGGCAAGGCAGATGAGTATTGAGAAGTTGCACAGTAATGAACCGTTTTCATTAATTCATTAGATATATTCCAGAAATAAATTTTAGAGGAAGTTAAAAGAATATTTTCATATTTTTAGAATAAAAACAGGAAGAAAGGTTTACCTTGGCCGCCTTAAAGGTATAATACCCTTCACAGGTGCATATCTTATATCATAAAAGGGCATACAAATATCTTTATTTTGATTTTGAGTAGTCAGTTTGTGTGTCAGTTATGCAAATAAAACAGCTTTCCATACAAGAACTGAAAAAATTTAAAGCTCTATGAAATTTGTACTCTCGCAACATGTAGCACAAAGCCTTTATGTTTATTCAAGGGCTCATTAGTTTTAGGAAATTTAGAAATCAATTGAGCGGAAGTTAAAACTATTAAATTTATTAGTTTTTCATTACTTGTTAGTGTTTACATGATTATTTTTATAAGCACACCTCATGATTGTTCAATGTCAGTGTTAATTTCTAAATATTAAGTCGTGCACTTTTTGTTACGCAAATAATTTTGACACGTTTTTTGTACCAGATAACAAAAATCCACGCAATGTCAATATGTTTTATGAAACAATTACTATGGTCCATAAATTCTGTTAATTATTCCTATTAACACCGTTAATTTTCAACAATTTAATAACAGAAATGTGAATAATTTTGTTAAAAACAAGAAAAAACGTTAACTTCGTTTGCACAGAAGCTATAATACCCTTCACAAATACAAAATATTCCAAAGGAACTTGATTTCGATCGGTTAGTTTGTATGGCATCTACATGCTATAGTGGTCCGATATCAGCAGACAGACGGTCATGGCTAAATCAACTAAGCTCATCATGCTGATCATTTATATGTATATATTTTTATAGGGTCTTCGGCGTTTCTTTCTGGGTGTTACAAATTTCGTGGCAAACTTAATACACCCTGTCAGTGTATAAAAATCACCAAAATTTACAAATAAGTAATTGTTCTAGCTGGGTAAACTTGAGTCATATTTTCATTCGTATTTATTCTGTTAAAACATCGTTTTACTGTTTTAAAAGGCTTGCTGACTGTTTTCACATTGGGAGTCGAATACTGAATATCGTTGCAATACTTTGCATAGTTGCATTTTGTAAACATTTCGAAATCTTCCACATGCTTAAGATTCTTACAATTTGCGAGAGTATTAAATAGTTTTTCCAGCTGCATTTAGCGATTTTTTATTTGTTTCCTTACCTATTCTTATATTTTACTCAAACTCTTAACCTTCGGTGTAATAACTGATATGCCCAAGCACAATCGTATAGCGTGCTTGCCTCACGTACTTACATATTTACAACAAAGCATACGTAATTGTTATCAGATTAGGGTTCTTTGGGGGCTAATATTTTTCGTACGCAATGCCCGTCAATATGAGATATGAATTAGAAAACCTATGCTTGATAAAATAAAAGCAATGCGTAGAAAGAATATTCGAAATGTACGTTCGTTAAAAATGTTTCCTGTTCGAAGCGATATTATCACTAATCCTTATCTGACTTTGTTCCTATACTTACTTTAATTGCACTAAATTTAGACCGAAACATTTGATACGGTCTTTTTACAACGACATATTATCAAGGCTAAATGTGTCACAAGTCTACATAACCGAATCTTTTCATCGCGCATACATACATACATTGCCATAACTGTATTTGTGTATTGTTGTAGTATTACTTTTTCTGAATTTATTCATATGATCCAGAGCGCATTGAAAGTTGGTGCCGCCACTAATATAAGTAATGTGCTTTAAAGTTAATATTCATTTAGAAATTAAGTTTTGAGTTGTAAAAAAAGGAAAACTAGAAAACGATTCGCTAGCGCAATGTCTTCGAGTTTGGTGGTGCTTGAGATGCAATATGTAATTAAATATTTCAGTGGCTACATATCTAAATGTACTTGTATGTGTCTAGAGTCTGCTGCAAGCGGTGTGATCTGGTATTAACTGTTTTTTTTTATTGACATTTAGTTTAAATATAAAATACATACATGTATAAGTTATAGTAAGTACGTGTGCGTGTGAGTATGAAACTGCGTGAATTGTTTGCTGTTCAATTGAAACAGTTAATTGGAAAATTATTACTTCGCTATTGTAATTATTAATTGTGCATCTGTTTGTACAGACAAAGCAACATACTATGTACTTCCAAAAGTGTGTGATCAATGTCAGCCATTAAGATTACGCACTGCTAACAGCCGCCTACCCGCCACCCACATGGAACATAGAGATAAAAACTAATATACCATAACAGTAATTTATTTACACATTTTGCACTTTTCATTTCATAAAAACGTATGAAAACCTTTTGAAGATTTTTGCCTAAATTATCAACATTAATTTCAGCTGTTACAACAATTTTATTGAATTAACAGAGTACGCGGAAACATTTTGTCTTGTGTTGATAAGAAAAATACCGAAACTAAAAATAATTAGTTGGATAAATATTGTGTTGTGAATGTATAACGACAACGTGTATGGTATGTTTAGAACAGCAACTGCTTGAAAACAATGTGTAAAAACCAAGCGGCAGTTTGTAAGTTTTATAATATATAAATTGTAATAATTAAATTATCAACGAAACTTTGCTGGATACGATTAGGATATGGATATGGATTTTTGCTTATAAATTTTGTGTACTCTAATTAATAAAATTCGTCACTTAATGCCGTTGTGCGCTTGCGCAAGGCAATTTTAGCTGCAATAATATATACCTATATATATGGTACATAGTATGTACGAGCATGTAATATAAACAAATAGTGTGCAATAATAATTTGCTAAAATTTTGCGGGTATCACGTATCTCTTATAGATATGCAAATGTATGTGCGTAAAATACAAAACACCTTCTCGTATGCAAAATAAGCTATATAGAGGTATAACTGATATATAAACTCTTGCTTGCTTTAATGCACACATCATGTTTGGGTAGGTCAGCTGCGAACTTTCGTTTTTGTTTTGTTTTTGTTTTCGAATAAAATTCAAAAGCTGACGTTAAAACATACGCATTTTGTAGATTTTTCAATTTACTTATTCTATGTTTTCTCCATTAATTTGCATTTTTGAATTGAACCGAGCAAATGCCGAAACCCTCGAAGGACATCTTATTGCTCCGAAATTTTCCTAAGCTATACCCACTTTGTAAGTATATATACGAGTATATGCATAGCGTGGGTATAGAGCTGAAAGCATTTATGTGGTTTAGTCATACAACTATAGGTAAACTATGAATATATAAAATTCAAACTTGAAGCACTCTACAAGTATTTATTTAGCTTTAAATTAAAAAGTGATTAGGTTCTGAAGGGTCTAAGATTTTACTAGTGAAAACCAGCTTAGACTCATTTTTGTAAAATTAATTAAATTTAGAGTTATCGCCTGGTGTATGCACTTCACTATTAATTAACAAAGCAACATTCCTTCTCATATGCGCATCATAACGCAATTACGTGAAAGAGGCTCTTGAAGGTACTCGTATTAGGTGTTATCAATCATGACAGTAGTTATGTAATTATGTAATATATGTATATATTTTTTTAAGCTTGATTTAATCTTACAATTATTTAAGAAAATTTTGATTTGTATTTTCCTTTGAGAGGTAGACGCTTCCTGTCCACTTTCTCCAAGTGTCCTTTGCAACCTGTTTTGTTATCCTTCTCCTTCCCTATAGTGCGTTATGCTGCATTTGTGATATAATATTATATTTTGCGTTGAGAGGCTCTGTATGCTGTGACTAATATACTCGTATACATATGTACATATGCATGTGTGGTCTGGTGAACTTTTGTCTTTGCTGTATTTAACGTCATTTTTAGTTCGATTTCCTTTCGTCTCATAATTTTCATGCGTATAACAAAGTATACATATGTATGTCAGAAGAGGACCATACATACTTACTGGAATGCCGCTCTCACATTTGATTACATTTTAAATAAACTTTGTAATGGCTGCAAATTGCATTAATGTTGTTTGAAGATATTAATAGGTATACGAGTATGTAATAATATTATTGAGTTTATTCAAAGCGAAACTTTTAAAAAAACATTAAAATTTACTATCAGTACCCGTGGGAGTTTGTTAGACAAACTTCTTTTATAACTTTTATGTTTCGTGCTTTTGCATAAGCTTTTATTTTCTCCTTCTTTTCAGAGAAAGAAAACAATTTTATAAAAGGAATTGATTTCATGAAATCTCAACGCTCAATCCAATTTTCATAAACCTGTGTTGTTGTTGTAGCAGCAAAATCACTCTTGAACTTAGACCGACTTTCGTGGGAACTGCATCCATATACTTGTTATAACCCTTGCCTGGGATGGCCTTCAGTGACGTCAGTGAAAGACTTTTAATGGCTTCAATGGACTCATGGCGAGTTCCACGAAGCGAGCTAAGCGATAATTTTTCTGTTTCGAAAACAGAAAAAGATCACAGGGAGTCAAATCTTAAAACGAGTAATTTATATATATGAAAGCAAGAACAGACTTTTACGATAACAATGTGCGCAGTTAGAGTCTCAAAAATTCACATATTAAGCTTTAATTAACATAAAACTATTTTATACTTAATTTAAGTAAACAGTTCCGTGCCATGTTTAAATTGCTCTATTTGCGATACAGATCATATTTACTAGAGCTACAAAACTATCGATAGTCGGACCACTCAATAATTTCGATAGTTTAAAAAAATACTATCGATATCGGTCTTAATTAAGAAACGTTCGTTGGCTTTGTGCACTTCATTTTTATAAAATAAACTTTGTATTTATTTATAAAACAAAACATGAACAATAAGAAAACTAAGAAAATTAATAAGGTTACATATACATAATATACCATTCATGTTACTAAATAAACTGCACTGCATGAAAATTGTTGGTAAGTCTAGTTAAAGTATAAACCATCCATAGCAAAAATAACTATCGATAGTGAGACGAAAATAAAACTATCGGTACTATCGATAGTCCCATCAATTGTTTTGCAGCTCTAATCTTTACATACGTACATATTTAGCCACCTTATACACACCCTTTTGTGGTAGTAATGAAACACGCTAATTGTTATCTACTCGCTAATATTACAAGTGTATACTAAGTGTCTAATATATGTGTATATTATATATAACGCCTGTCACCTAAAACGCAAAATAACGTATCATCACCTTTTACAAATTTAAAAGAAAACGAAAAATCGAGCGCACGAAACATATACGTTATTTAGAATTTTGTTTCTTTTCTTGGTTATATCAGATAGCAGAAGTTTAAAACTTTGTACAAAGATGCAAAAAGATGTAGTGAATCGTAATCGATAAAAAACATAATTTCCCATATTTTGACGATACGCTCTTTCGCATTTTAGCTGACGATATATGTGTATGAACTTATTCATGTGAGAGGAATGTTAGGTTGACAGTTACATCAGTTATCGTCTGGGCTTAAGTTCGCGTTTACTTACACGTACGCAAATGTTGTAATAAAATTCACTTTTACTAATTTACCCTGTAGGGAAAATATGGACAGCAACAACAATAACAACAAAGGCTTTGTTTGTTCATCATATGTTATGAATATCCTAGAAAAGTAGGATTTACATACTACTGATACGCGTGCACATCGTCATGACAAAATTCACAGGAAATTCAGGTGTGTATCTGCCGCACATTAGTGACTTACTCGAAACTAGGTGTTGTCCGATGGCATTAGGAGACCAAATATTTCATATTCTCTAAGAAATTACGCTCTGATAATTATTTGTTCGTGGTATTTTTTAAATTCTCGCTATATAGTTTCCTGTATAGCAATTCACAAGATAAAACAGCCATTCTGAGTGACTAAATATTTTTAGTAGTAAATAACGCAAAATAGGAAGACTGTCACCGCAAATTGGAGGAAACGATCAGGCATAAGTTTAGAAAAAAAAGGTTCCAATTATAAATACACTTAGCATCTGATCAAATTTTACCTGGACTGGTCTTTTTAAAATGTGCTCAAAAATATTTTCTTCTAGATTTGTACAAACTTTTTTAATGTTCGTGTGAAGTCTGATCTTTTTATGTCAATTAGTGGGTGTTTGGCAGTTATTTTTTTATGACGAGACAAATTTGTCTGGGCTATATTTACAAGGGAAAAAAAGTTGAGCAACAAGTTTGCTTGAAATTTTGTGTTTCCAATGGAATCACGGCTACGGAATCAGTGAAAATGTAGCAGAAGTGTTTTGAGGAGTCTACTTTATAACGAACACAAGTGGCACAAAGCCTTCAGTGAACTTTGTGAAGTTAACAAAAACTGCCCTCATGTGAGTTGTCTATCCATCTCTGTAAATGGCGCTAACATCGAGAAAATTAAATAAACAGTGTTGTTGTTGAAATTCATTGTGTTCAGAAAGATCTCAACATCTCTTATGGATCAACTCAAAACATTTTGGTTATGCCTGGACTATGAAGCGTTTCAATGCTAGATTTGTACCAAAAAACCTGAATCTTTTGCAAATACGACGTCGAGTAGAGGTTGCAAAAGAGATGCACATTATTGATGGTAACGAGATGTGAAAGCCATCTTGGCCGAGGCGAGGCCTTTTGAAGGCGATAACAAACAAATTTGTATTAAAATGAAAATTTAGTTTTTTGTCAGTCTGGGTGTATTTGATCAGATCGTATGTAATATATAATGGATTTGGGAATTGTAGTCACTGAGTTCAGAATGAGATGAAACCAAGATGATGATAAAGTCTTTTTCTTCTTTATGTGACCATTTTACTGCTATTTTTATACCTAGTATACCAGTGTTCTATTGTTATTCCGTTGTAAAAAAAATAGATGTGTAATTGTTCGACGAACGAACTGATCATAGCGTTCTACACAAACCTGAATAATTTCACTTGTTAAACGGTTTGTTTACTGCCACTTCTGTGGTGGCTGTAAAATTAAATATTAAATCACAAATGCGCTAAATGTAATAATACTTATTTTCAAAATAGTGTTAATTAGTTGAGAGACTCACGTTTACACGCGCGACCGGTGTGGTTCATCTACATGAAACTCATATTTAGACATATATACATACATACATATATTAAATGTACCAAAACCAAGCTGTGTTCGAATCTAAAGGCATACACTAACTAATACCATCATTGACAAAAGACAAAAGACAATGTCATCTCTATTATCATCTAATTATCATTGGTGGATATGGTGACCAAATGTAGACATACCGCCAAGCATGCGCTTTCATTTAGGTACCACTTATAACTCGTTCGCAAATTGTTTCTTAATACTTAACGTGACACTCTCATATACATGTATGATAGTATGCGTAAGTTTGCAGCAAAAAAATATCTCAATAAAAGTCTTTATTATCTCACAAAAATTACTAAAATGAGTAGGTTTGTATTGTTTCATAATTAGTTTTCCACCTAGACACACAAGAATGTGTGTATTGTATATACAAGTAAATATTATGTAATCATGTAAGAAGAATGCTAGTGGCGCCGGACGTCTGGAAAACCAGAAAACTTTGTAGCCTACGCTGTGCTGCCTGCTAATTAAAAATGGTACTTAAAAGCGTAATATTGTCCACTAATTAAATTCGCGATGAAAGTATTTCTAAAGTGTTTGGCCTTTCTATAGTGTTAATTACTAATTTTAGTACGCTTTGGTAGGGTTTTTATCTAAATTACAACAAAGTTTCTTTTCATTTTCTAACATATTGAAAGTCAGTATTGTGCTTTTGATGAAAATATTAATTATTTTGGTATTATGTTCTTATACCCTTCACAGCTGCATTTCCTACGCTATAAAACTGTATAAAGATATCTTTATCTTGACTTTAATTGGTTAATTTATATTGCATATATATGCTATAGTGGTCCGATCCGAACAATATATTCGGAGATTATAATGTTACCGTAGGCAATGATCTGTATAAAATTTCGTGAAGATATCTTGTCAAAGAAAAACATTTTCCATATAAGGACTTGATTTTGATCGGCCCTTTTTATAACGTAGTAGCTATATGCTATAGTGGTCTGATCTGAATAATTTGTTCGGAGATTCTAGCGCTCTCTTGGATAAAGATCTATGCCAAATTGTGTGAAGATATCTTGAAAAATAAAAAAGTTTTTCATAGAAGGATTTAATCCTTCGATCGATTTTAATCGATCAGTTTCTGTGACAGCTATATCTTATAGTAGTCTCTTATCGACAGTTCCGGAAAATTAGCAGCTTTTTGGAGAGGAAACGACGTGTGAAAAATTTAAGTTCGAGATATCAAAAACTGAGAGATTAGTTCGCGTATATAAAGACATGTGCATGACTTTTACAATATTGTATTAAAACTGACTTCAAATATCTGTTGTATAGAAGCGTATATTGTACTTATATACTTATTTTCTGTATGTTTTATTTTATATTATACTTCTGTGTTTATATTTTGTTCTGCTTTAAATAATTCTTATAATTAATATTAACATAATAATACATACACATATTAAACTACCGTTACACAGCTCTACAAAAACAAACATATTTTTGTTGCCCTGGATATCTTAGCAAATTTTGACAGTTTCAAGTGTCCAGATTATGTATTTATATAAAAATATGGAATGTGTTCCTGTTTGTATGATAATTGCATATCCTATATGTTGATGAATCAGCGGAAGTGAAAGGGATGGCAAAACTTCTACGCCAAAGGTGCGGATTGTGAAACAAATGATTTTTGATGATCATAATTGTTTGTAAAATAAATTTGAAAATCGAAAAAATTTGAAAATTGAAAAAATTTAGTTTGGTTGATTTCTTTCTTAGTCCAAAAATTTCAAAACGTCACAAAATAAAAATGCATGAAAAGCGGAAATCAGTTAAAATTTTGGTTTTCTGGTTACCATCACCAAAGCAAATATGACCATCGCAGTATTAGTATTCTTGAACATACTATGATTTAGTTATTTGTTTATATACCCTGAATATACCCTGTTTTGTTATAAGTTTGCCAGGAAGTTTGTAAAACTCAGAATGAATCGTCGGAGACTCTATAAAATGTATACATATACGATCGATTGTTGATCGATCTGAAATTTTGCACCTACCCTTTTCTCACTAAGGAGCTGCTCATTTGTCGGAACGGACAATATCGGACCACTATAGCATATAGCTGTCATATTAACTGAACGATCGGACGAAAGTGCTTGCATGGAAAACTTTTTGATTTGACGAAGTCTCTTCAGATTTATTGTTTAAGCCATTAATGTATTCTCTTAAGAATGAAAATAAAGATTTAGAAATAAACGAGAGTAAATCTTATAAAATCATTGACAGCGTCATGAACTGTGAGCACACATATATCCAAAATCGATCTTATATCTTGGGCAACAAAACCACTGTAGACCAGTGTAATACTTGAATTCGAATTGCCATTTTCGAGAACATGCGGCCAATGAATATTGAAGCTTATTTATTTTATAAATTTCAGTTCGAATACACAAACATACCAAGATCATCATCAAGTGCAAATGCACTGAACACACTTGTACGCCTCCCGGGATGTGTTTACACAACATACTTCTTCACGTCACACATACATACATACATATCATACCAATTAAATATGTCTGCAGGGCACATTGTTAATGTTATTAAAATTATATTCTTAGAGATTTTAAAATACCTAGAAACGTTTGCATGCACATGCACATACTATACATATACCTAATACGTACATGTGTACATTTGAAAGCCTCAACCTCTTCATACTTGTAGTGTACTATTTAAGCACTTTTGAAAAATTCTACAAATTATTATTGTATTTTATGTAATATTTCTTCACACGCACACACAAATACACACATACTGTTTTATACATATACTTATAAACCTGATATATATTCAATCGTATTTTTATTTTGTGGGATTTCCACAATTTCTACCAGTCACGGGTATTGAAAAAAAAAATTTTAGCCTCCCGCTGGTGACTAAGAGATATTCATATATCTATATGGCATACATATGTACATAACTATGTACCAAATTCTGAAATATTACATATAATGTGCGGTTTAAATTATATTCGCTATTGTTGCTTGCTTGTTAGTGGAAAAATATGTGCATAGATTAAGATAACATATGTATGGTATACGTTTACAAGTATATAAAATAAGTTTCAAATAATTTCCTATTGTACTGAACTCTTACAACCGTCGTAATTTTTGTTTGCAATATTGTATGTTAAACAAGAAAAGTCCTTAACTTCAGGCCGCCCTCAACAGGTATATTTTTTTATAGAAGAAAAGGGTATAAAAAAATGACATTATAGTGGTCCGATATCAGCGATACTGACAAATGAGCAGCTTATTGAGGGGAAAAGGAACACCGATCTTGTTGATTAGAGCCTAAGCTGCCACTCTGTTTTTGACGGTGGCTTCTAGTTAAACTACTTTGAGTTTGAAGGACTAAATGCAATTGAGACGGTTTCATTTGGCTTCACAATACCAACGCCAGATTTTAAAACGGAAGCATTGTCAGATTTGTAGAACAAACTATCGAAGTGCAAAGGTATTAAAATTAAATTAATTATAATATTAATCATTAATTCCTAAATTGCGAGTTTGTGTTGCATGTTTTTTGTAATTAAAATTTGTAAAACAAAAACAAAATTTAAGAGAGCAACCAGCTTTTTATACAAATATGAAAAAATTATATTTATTTGCATGCACGAGTATATTTGTATTTTAGGCTCATTTAATAATTGATTTTTTTTATAGTTTTGCTGATCACTTGAGATTTTTCAGCGAGCCATTACCGCATAAAAGCGGTTAATACCTGTTTAAGTGGTGCTAATAATGGTGACAGAGCTGATGACTTTAATAACGCTAATGGGAAGATGATGTGCAAAGTTGGGAAAGTAGAAGCGCTATTGTTTCATGCTCCAACGGGATTCTCAATGTAATGTTCATATTGACGACAGTGGTAATACTAATTACTAGTTTGGCAGCTTTTTGTCGCGTTTCGCCGCTGTTGCAGCATACTACAACTTGTATATATAAATACGAAACCAAACTTCGCGATTCCGATTTAAGGGTTTTGTAACCAACTCGTGTAAATGTGAATGGCTATTAGGTGAAGTACCTTGTGAAAATAAAGCACGTGTTGTTTTTGTTGTCTTTTCTTTTTTTTATTATTAAATTTGGCTGAAGTTTTGAAAAACAAAAAAAAATTTACTTTTATAGAATAATTGCAAACGTGTAAATTGCTTATATATATATCTTATATATATAATCAGCTCTGTCAATAACGGCATCAAACGTTTACCTCGGAACGCAGCTAGGATGCCCTTCAGATATTATAGAAATGTTATAGATAATCATCATCATGCCAAATTTTGTGAAGAAATCTTGTCATATTAAAAAGTTTTCCATACAAGCTGCACCGAAGCTATATTGATATTTGATAGGTTAGTTTGTACGACAGCTATATGCTATAGTGATCCTATCTGAACAATATTTTCGGAGTTTGTAGCGTTACTTTGGAACATAAAAAGGTTTTCTATGCAAGAACTTGATTTTGATCGGTCAATTTGTATGACAGCTATATATTATAATTGACCGATATCAGCAGACATTTGCTAAATTTCAGATCGATATCTCAAAAATCCCGGATATACAGACAGACAGACGAACATGGCTAAATCAACTCAGTACGTCAAGTTGATCATTTATATATATATATTCTTTATGCACATATGCACATGTAATAAACGTTATACTGTTCAGTATATAACAATTTCCTTATTACTATTATTATATTATAACAATTGTCATTATTATCTCGCATGTACATGTATGTATGTGCATCTGTAAATTAGTATACTAAAAA
Source organism: Bactrocera oleae (assembly GCF_042242935.1). Classification (NCBI taxonomy): domain Eukaryota; kingdom Metazoa; phylum Arthropoda; class Insecta; order Diptera; family Tephritidae; genus Bactrocera; species Bactrocera oleae. Next base: position 24,755,438 of record NC_091536.1, read on the forward strand.
TTTGAATAAATTATTAAATTGGGATAGGTATATGTATTTTGTTTTAACCACTTTGCCAACGCCAACACGCATCGTCCACAACTGTTTCTACACATTAACCACATGCGAGTGTGAGTGTAGGAGTGAGCTTCCCTTATATGCAGGAGTATTGTGCCGGAATTAATTCACGCTTCTTTGTCTTAAGTAAGCAGATACATTACACATATACACAAGTTTAAACACACGAATCCGCAGACGTTAGCGATCACACACTCATACGTATGCGTATTATTTGATTTGTTATAATTTTTACTAAATTCGATATATAATATTTATCCTGTATGTTCATTTCAAATTAATTTTCGCCATATTAATGAGTTCACGCACTTTGATCGCAACGGCACTCGTGACCCGCGCTTAGTGTGTCCACCTTGTCCTATACGTAACAACCAGATGGCCAGATTGTGCGCGCGCTCGCCAGCAGACCTGTGGTAAGACTGAATTCGCAATAACAAAAGGATTCAGCCAAACGCATATAAATACGTAAGTGTGTGCATGTGTATATGTAGTTATATATGTATGTATGTATATTCATATACGTTATGCAGTATGCTCCCCGTAGACAATTGATAGCGCCATTGTTAGCCAACAAACAACATGCGCCTGCACCGCGCCCCTTCTCGCTGCCTATAGCGTTGCCCTGCAGATTCCTTGATTATTCACTATACAAATATCTGTGTGTCTCGTTGTACGCGCTATCAACTCAACTCATATTACAATAAATTCTTCATGCCACGCACTCTTACAGGCATAAATATACATTCATACATATGTACACAGTACCGTTTGCACGACATTTGCGGTGTTCTTTATACTTGTTGCGCGCATTCGCACACTTGCGTTGAATTGAATACATAAATTGTCTCGCGAATGAGTCCTGTGAGTATATATTCTGCTGTTTTCTATACCTTTATCTTGTCATATGTCATGAATTGTTTGAGTGTGCGTGCGCGTGTGCCGAGGGTAAGTCCTGAGTGTCCAGCTGTTTATTGTCGATTGAAAGTCCGTTCAAGAGTCCAGAGTCCATCGGCTAATAGGAATTGCATGAACGCCATAATAGTAATTACTCACACAGTGAAGGCTTGTTCGGCTGCCCAGCGGGGCTGGTGGTTTATATGTATTTTATGACTCCTTTGCTGGTTGATTATGCTTTCGGTATATATAAGTTGTGAGCCAAATTAATGTGGAATGTGGCTGGCAAGTTGTAGTGGCTTAAGGCACTTCTGTGCAAAATTTCAAATCGTTATCTCGAAAATTTAGGGACTAGTTTGCACATACCATACACAGACAGATGGGCGGGCAGATAATGGGCAGGGCTAAATCGGACATCTGTCTCTAAAAGTTACAAACTTCGAGATAAAGTTTATATACCCTGTCCAGAGTATACTAATTTCAGTAGAACGTAAACTGGGCGACCTACTGCCAAATTTAAGATAATATGCCTAAAATTCGCAACGACATGTTTAACATTTCTCTCAACCATTCGAAAAAGAGAAAGAGGATATGTTCTAATTTCATTTAATAATGAGTACTAACTCAATAAATTGGAGACGAAGCAACATTTTCTGAAATAGCATAAAGAGGTAATTTAGTTTTCTCAATATTTCTCAGATTTCGAATAACATTTGTCATCGGAACAATTAAAGTCCGAAATGTGTCACATTTGTTTTATGTGAGTGTAAGGTTGCACCGTAATTCATTCCTACTACCGTCTACAAAATAGTATGTAGTATGTATGTATACATATAATAGTCAAGAGTGCACAGGCAGGCGTCAGCATAATAGACGAAAAAAGTTGAAAACGCATACGTACATGTCTTCATAGATATACATATATATACGTGGCGTTGTCAATAGTTTAGGTACACAAATTGACTGGATAACCGCATCTGACTGGGCTCAACCGCAAACTCGAATAATAAACCAGTCGCACTTCGTATTGCCACAGTATAGTTGGCTGAGTTGACTTACTCACAGCCTTTCAGCCCTGTCCTGCAGGCCAACTCCCTTAAAACTGTTATGAATCGCAAGCGCAATGATTTCGGTCAGAGATATACCAGGCTCGTTCTAGTTAAAAAAAAAATGTAGTTCAGTTGGAATAGCTGTAAATGTGAGAACATCGATGATGGCTTGGTAGAACAACTGATCATGCCGTACTTTACCAAATGCTTGAGCCACGTCAAGAAATATCGCTGAGCAATACACTTTCAACTCAAATGTCCTCCTGATCTAATTGTTGATGCGATGGACTTGTTCAATAGCACCATGTTTTTCGCGAAAACCGAATTGATAATTTGGAATAGTTTCGTATTAGTGGAGAAAAGGAGATATTTTGGATAGCAATACTTTTTCAAAAAGCATAATGAAAACAATCTATACATTTTAAAAAGTGAGAGTGAACTCTAAAGCCTCGCGGTGATCGTCGAGAGAGTCTAGTGGAGAATAAAAACAGTGTTAGGTATCTGAGTAAATATATGAGCAGAGTCTCGATGGTAAAGCAAGAGAATATGACTTTCAAAATTTAAATAAATATTAGTATATTTCGCAATTTTTTTGTTGTTTGCAAACTTAAGAATCCTACAAAAATCCGAATATTCGAAATCATACAAATTTCTTATAACTATAAGTATCAGATGTGCACATACATATGTATATCTCTCCAATTACAATTTCACATCCCATTGCTAACTTTTTGCCTTGCCACATATGTTTCTTATGTATTTACTTATGTAAAACACCGACCGTCTCAATCATTAAGAACGCAGAGTCCGCGAGCGGCGTGGCACGCAGTTGAACGTGATAATAACGACTCGATTCGATTAATTGAAATTGAATTGAGTGTCAGTCAGGCGTAATTTGCTACTCCGTTCATTTTGGATGTAACCGGCATCCAGCGGCCGACAGCAGTTATTCCTGCTGAGTGGCGCTTATTGCGGCGAACGGGTTACCCATCGCTCATTTTACTCCACTTCTACGGAAATCGTTCGTCAATGACTGCTTTTCTGCAATACACTTACAATATTCACCGTACACACCGTAAATGCACAGTGGGTTGTCAGACTTGCTAAATGGAAAAAAATTAAATATTACAAACAAAGAGTAATGCATGTAAGAAAGAAAACCCGTAGAGGATACATAATTAAAATGCGTATTTTTCAACTTTTTTTTTAATCGTAAACTCGTAGTTACACTCTGATACTTCGTTTGCACTCATATGTTTGTGTGGGTGCGTTAAATGGCTGCATTGAGCCAGCATAATTTGCATATTTGCAGTTGGAATTTATTTTTTCGAATTCGCTTCACTTCGTCTAAACTGCAGCACGTGGTTTGCTTATTTTAATGAACATCTGTGTCTATTCTTTTAATTTCAAAGCGTAAGTAAATATTGTGTAAACAAATAATTGAAAAACGACCGCAGAAAAGTGAAATTAATTTGAATAAAAATTAAACAAGGAATTGGACAGCAATTTACACATATGACTACAAAACCACTTTAAACTAATTTTGATGAAAGCAATTAATTAAATACTTCTCGTAAATTAAAAATTATTAAGTTTATTTGTTTCTGAATTCTTAATGAGTGTCCCTGGTTGAGAACCGAATTGAGAGATCATAATTTTATCTACTTAATATATTGAAGAAAGTAATTTTTGGACCACTGTGATCGCTTGTCCTTATAATAATCTTCTCTGTAGGGTAATGCACAGGAGACTTTAAATTCAAGGAAAGTCATACCCTAAGTTGGGATATTTATATTCACGCAACATAGTATAATCGTTTTGTTCACATAACGGTTGTTTGTAGCACCTCAAACTAATCGAGATAGATATGGAGTTAGATAAATGGGTCATTCCATGGAAAATTTATCTTCAAACATTTTTTCGTACAAAACATCTTTTTTTTGTTTCTCTGTTACTTTGACTCAATATGAAATATATGATATGATATGAAATGTTGAACATATATATATTTTAGAAAGCTGAGAAAAAATCGTTAAACAGGCCGGCAAGTTAACTTTATAATGAAATACTTTACTTCGTATACGCTAATGTTTAAAGGTACTTTTTTCAGAACTCCACATTTTTTCATATTGAGTCGAAATAAAAAAATATGTGTCCAATATTTTGTTTCAAAGAACGCAAAAAAAAATATTTTGTACGAAACAACTTTTGAATGTAAATGTAAATGACCCATATATGGTATAAATGATCAGGGTGACGAGACTAGTTGAAATTCAGGTGGCTGTCTGTAGAAGTGATAACTTGAGTAAAAATATAGATATCTTGATGAAAGTTGGTACATATGTTCCTTGGCACTCAAGGGAGGTCGTTATTGCAGATGGCCGTAATTCACGCCAAAAAAACTCCATAAAAAGAAAACCTATAAAGTGTCGTAACTAAGACTATATTAAGATACAAAGCTGTAATTTGGTACAGGGGATCGCGGTAAGGAGAAGCACTTGTGGGCTTAACATTGTTTTAAGTGGGCGTGACTCGCTCTCTAAATGGTTAAATTTACATATCTTCCAAAACACTGAAGCTTACTTAACCAAACTTACTGAGAAGAAGTCTTTTGAGCATTTTTTCATTCATTATTAGATATTAACAACGCCCATACCTCATATAACGGTTATCTTGAAAATTACTAAAAGTGCGATAGCTCACTGAATAAATGATATCGGTCAGTCTGTGAGTTCTAGTATTGAAATTCGGGGAGAATATTTTTGTGATAACAGCATGCCCTTGTGTAAAAAATGAGTAAAATCGGGTCAATACTTCCCTTAGCCCCCATAAACCTAATATAAATATTTTCGAGCTTCCGATTGATTTTTTACTGCATAAATATATATATATTTTTTTTTTGGTGCGGGGGTGGAAAATGCCGTCGTCGCAGAAGCGATATGTGCCGCTTGCAGGTCACTAAAAACCCCTACTCTAGGGAACCGTCGCCCACCCTGGGACCGCGTTTGAATTACTTCAGGGTGGCGTTCCATTTTTCTCATTGAGAGATTTACAGCTGCGCACCTGCTTCTAGGTCCCGCTTTTTGCTGCGTAGCAAATTTGCTGCGAATTTCTAGATGATCACCCAGTTTGCTTCGCTCTCCAGCACGACGATGATTAAATTGTCCGTGCACAATTACTGCATATATCGGTCAATATGTAAGGAATCTTAATACAATAATTCCTACTTTTAATTACAATATATAATATACAAAAATCGCGTATATCACTTTACCTTGCGAGAGTACAAAATGTTCCGTTAAACCCCAACTTTCTTACTTTTAACCTTGTTTTAATGTTGGAAAATTTACCATAACTTAAACAATTTTGTTACTCATTGTTATACAGATGGCTATTCGTAAATTAATTTCAAACTCGTATGAAAAATATTTAAACAATTTTTTAACACCCAAAGCACATTTATTCAATTTCCAAAGTTGCTTTTGTGCAGCTTTTAAGCAAATATGTGTAATTATGTTTAATTTCAATACATATTTGCTTTTATGTTTGAAGCTAAATTTTTGCTAGGTTATGTTTGAAAATATTGATTCTAGTTGTTGGCAACTCTACTTTCTTTCTACTTGTAGTTTGTGGAATGTATTTTGATAAATGAGGTCTAAGAGTTACCTTTTCTTCAAACATTTGTCATATTGGTTCGCTAGGTACATATATAAAATCCAATTTAATCCTAACCATGTTTCTATTTTGAAAGCCTCAAATATTGACAAAAGGCGTCTGAGTAGAGAACAACATGCTCAATATCATTGCTTTATTTTCCAGAATACCTTCTTCGAATCTATAGTTTATAGTGCGATGAACTCTATTATTTGGCACATTTTGTTAACGTAAATTATAAAAGCTTTTCGAGTTTTAAATTTGTCCGTTGATAGTTATTAAAACTAGCAAGACATTTAGATTTTGAGCAGTAAGTTTTTGAATAGTTTTTATTTTTGTTTCCTTTAGACCACCAGATGTGAGACGTTACTAGTGTACGCTGGCGAATAGCGTGGCGGTAACATATTGGTTGGTGGACGCATTTTACCCAAAATCGGCATGTGAACGGCTGGTGAATGACCGCCTTTGGTTGCATCATCCAGATAGCGGCGATTTCTTAAAAAGTCGGCATCGCTCTTCCAGGCTTGCTCGGGTGCGCGTGGACCCATGCGGGGATAACGACGTTTATCCACGGCAAAGCTAATGGTACCCGGAGTAGCGTTCAGACCCACGTTGTATTGTCGCTGCATGGCGAGCGAAGCACGTAAGGTCTTGCGTTTCTGAAATGAGTTCATTAAATTTTGACATTAATTTCTTTCGTCTCACAAACATTCATGCAACATAAGTACTTCTATAGTGCCGCGCCACTTGTCTGCTGCATGCCGTGCTATGTCCAAACGTTTTTGTTTCTTTACTTGATGTTTTTTGTAGATTACTTCGACTATAATGAGGCCGACACCACCAGCAACACCAGCTGCAACTAAAATGAAAACGCCAGCCATGTTTTGAAGTCCAAGCGTGTTGGGCGTTTTCTCGAAGAGTTCGCATTGTTGCGCGTTCCCATGGAATATCCAGTGTTTATCGAGCGCTTCCATGAAACCACCTTAACATAAATAAATATGCAGCTGTTCCATAGCTTTATTTAAACCCAACTTACTCTCGTGAAACTCTAAAATCGCAAGCGTAACCGCATCCGTCCATGGCGAACCTTTCTGCAAACCGATGCCATATCCACTACGTCCGAATAATTCACCAGCGGTAACTAGCTCACAATCTTTAGACGCCTCATATTCAAGACGTGAAGAGTCCCAAATGAAGGCCATTAGTTTTCTGTGTGCGAAGAAAATTTTACAATGCGAGGTGATTTTTAATTCTATCCACTTACCCTTTCTTCACATCCTGTATTGCCTGCTCTGCCGTGTCATAGTTGTTTGCCTCCATTGTTCGGTACATATTAGACAACTCTACCTGGCGTCGGAAATACATATCAACCGATGATCCCTTCACCGTCGCACAAGTCAAATTCTCCATTGTATTCCGTAGTCGCGCATCGTTAATACCACTAAGTTTAGTTTTCGGCCGCTCCAACACGAGGAAAGCAGCCAGGTTGGCAGTGTAGGAAGCGACAATGATCATCGCAAAGCCCGCCCAGAACATGCCGAGTACACGTGCCGAAAAACTGCGTGGCGTTCCCTCGCCGATGCCACTATTTAAGAGCACACCCCAGGCAAACCAGACGGCCGAGCTCAGATTCAACGCCTTTTCTTCATTGCTATCCGTATGTGACAGTTTGAAACGTCCAAACGGTGAGAATCTGAGTGAAAAATAAAAACGAAAAATCGCCAAGAAAAGCGTGGTTGCAGTACTGTTATTTACCTGTTTGTGGTAGGGCACTTAAAGAAAACTACGATAGTGGGTATTGGAAAGATGAAATGCTTAAAGTGCTTCGGCATGCGATCGATGAGCGGCGATCAATATTTGGTTTTTGTGTTACTGATAGCATTTTATAAGCTTGTCTTTTATATAATTGAGTTTTTTGTTGTTTGGGGAAAGGGTGCATGGTCGAGAGATCAGCTCTCAGTGGTTTTAATATAGATTACTGAATGCAATTAGTATGAGTTTTACATGTTTGAGGACTGATCTCATGATAGGATCGGGGTTGAAAAACCCTACTTACCTATCGAGTAGATATAGGACCAGCGCGACTACATGTACAGATACCATTACCAATATCCATAGCGTGTTGCTAAATGGCTGCAGAAACGACACCAAAGTACTTGAACGTGATGGTTTCTTTTCGAGTATTGTGATGCCTTGGTACTTGAACGGTTTCGAGAACTCTATAAATTCGGCACGCTCTGGATTAATGGTGAGTGGCATCGCCATGTCGGCACGTTCATTCACCAATTCCCCAATTAGACCACTCCATTCTTTACGCGACGTTATCGCGCCCGAACTCGACGAACTCACATTCTTTAAAGTGAAATGACCAAATTGTCCATCCGGTGAGAGTGCCAGATCGAATGTAAAATTAATGCGATGCGAAAGAGCGTTTAAAAGATCAATGCAATATCCGCGACAGCAGTTCTCGTTCTCTGCAGAGAATTTATTCATTATTAAAAGAAGTCAGTAAAAATTTACGGAGAATAATATAATAGCATATATATGAATGGGGGGAAATGAAAAGTTAAAACTATTGAAGGACTTTCCTCAGCTTTGTTTAGTACAACAGTATTTTTTACTTATCTGTTACCCTGCCACTTCAATTACTCGAAAGAACTAATGCATGCCGACCTTTTTTAAAAGCAAAGCAAAAACACGCTCGATTATTTTACCATTGAGGAATTTTTCACGGATCAACCCAACGTTATATTAAATTTGTTAGTAATCTTTTTTTATATATTATTAATGATTTAGGCTTGGGCCAGTAATTTTAACTTAGGTGCCTTGGAATTTTAATGATTTCATTAATGCTTAAATAGTTTGAGAAAATTGCAAATCACTCTGTAACTAATTTCGAATTTATCATGACTATACCGAAAATCGAAGTGGTTTTAGACACCAGATTGTACCATAAAGGATTAGTGAAAAAAAATGAGTGCAGAAAAGATGTTGAGTAAAATTTCTACCAACCGCTGCCATCGGTGGCATTAAATAATGGACAAGGTATTTCGTCCTCATCGCAGTTGACTTCATCGTCTGTCAAACGACGTGTATAGACGAACGGTTTCTCTTCGATGGTTAAGATTTTCAAGTGTGTGGGTATCATGATACCTTCCGGTTTCTTCTTTTGCTTGCCAGGCCAGAGAATCTCGCTGTCATTGATGCGTAGCCGCATTTTCGCTTTTTCCTAAAAATATATATATATATTTTTTTTTTTGAAAAATTACGGAATTTAAAGAATGAATTTGTAGAATATTTTTCCATATCACATTTACTCACAGGGTCATAATAAAATTTGCCGACGACATGCTTCTTCTGCTTCTCATGTATGTTAATCACATCATAGCCGGCGTAAATGCGATCACCATTGTCATCAAACGCCACCTGGCCCGTGTCGCCCGTTATGTTGCGCGTCTTCAGATACTGAAAAAGTCGCTTGCCTAAACCCGTGCATAGCAGACATTTCGCAATAGGTTAAACAAGAATGTAAGTGTGTGTGTATCAGCATTTATGTGAGTTAATAATTAATTTTAAGCAAATATAGTCTGTCTCACCGGATTCCCAATTAACACCCGAATCACCGCAATCCTTTGGCGCCTCTGTAATCGTTTCATTGGACATCATCTCCTTAATTGCCGACGCGAGTACGTAAACGCTATCCTAAAACAGTCGCAAAGTGGCAAATGAGACATTAAAAGTATGAGAATATTATATGTGAGCATGTGTCATATATAAAGTGTGCATACTGCCGGATTTTGGACAGCCTAGTGTAAACACAGGTTTTACTTTTTTATGTGTATATGATTATGTGTTATTTTAGTGGCGCTGCTTGCGGAAATCTATAAGGTGATAGTGTTTTTAGAGTAGTCTATAAGATACTAGTTGAGTAACTAACTATATTAAGAATGGTTGATCGCACATAGGTTTTCATGAGAGGGTGCTTGCGAAATATAATATGGGGGAGGTTTCATCATCTAAGCTTCCATACAAGAATTGAGAAAGATTTAAATTAAAAAAGAGCCAAAAAAAGAGAATGAATAAGATTCGTTTTTATATTTGTTAGACTAAACAAATTGTGTTAACTTTGGTGATACGATTTTATAGCAACAGAGACTAGAACTTTGCCTATCCTTAAAAACACACAACTATTTCAAGCACTCTACCCGACATTCGCAAATCGGTATCTTTGAACCAGATGTTGCTCGATGCCTACCTCACTATACGAATGTATGGTAGGTAGATGTGGACGGTCTATCTTGTGTGCTGGGTCAACACGTGAGTCATACAATTTTAATACTGTCAAGAAGCCACTTTGCGAGACTTAGACACTTATGTACCAGCGTGTGGGTGTGTGTGTGTGTGTACTTGCATGTAAACAGAAGTATGAGAATGCTGCTTTAATGCGCGTGTTAACAAACTGAATGACAGCTGCTGGATAAAAAGTGTCCTAAAAGATGTGCAGCCCTCACGTGTCATGATAAACATGTGTGTTTTCAATTCGTCAAGTCAGTTGCTATTAATTATGCGCATTCATGCTTACCCTTATGTGTTCTTTGTCGCTGTTGGCGTGCTCCAACACTAAACCCAGAACCCCAACCGGCGTGTTGTTGGCATGCAACGCCTGTTCGGTGACAATCCAAGCGTGTCCGGCTTCGGTCATGTTGTTGATTGCAGCGTCACGGAAAATAACCTGTGCATCCTCGGTGCTGGGTGGTATTAGTGCATGTTGTGGTAGATGTGTATGTGTTGAATTGATAAAAAAAAAAAAAATGAGAAGATGCAGCCAACAGTTAAGTCACCAATGTCTTACCTCGCATACAAGAGATATACGCGCGATTGTGCAGTCTTCATGTCAATCAAATGCTCCGTAAAGCTGTCCAATTTCGGCTCGAATTCCACAATCATTTCTACGGTGGCACGCACATCTATGTCATCATAATTCGTCTGTGAGGTGGTCTGGAAGCGACCGAGTATCGCACGCCCATCCGTATCCGAACTGTGTATTATGATTACCTGCCAGTCGAAAATAATTTATATATTTTACTATGTGCGAGCATTTAAGTGCAATGGCATATTGTGCCGCAATCACTTACCTTAGTGTAGCCGAAGTGGAACATGATTTCGAGCCAAACATCCGCTTGGTGGTAATACGGCGGCACCGTGCGCAAAAAAGAAACGTGAATATTTTTATCGGAAAAGGCAGCATCACGCGAGGATATACCAATAACGGGAATCTGGTAGAATCCACTTGTATAACTGACCGCTGCCGGTGATAAGTCACCTGAGGTTTGCTCGTGCGACACAACGACGGCGTAGACCTGTTAAGGAGGGGTAACAAAAAAAACAGTAGGGCAATGTAGGATTTTTCGTTGGACTGGCAGATGCAAAAGTCGAATAAATAGAAATTTCCAAATTGTATATAGGAAATGCACTTCTAATAATTAAAGTGTAAGGCGCGAGTCGAATAAGTAACCGAAAAAACGTCGAGTCAGTTCTTCTTGGATAAGTAGTACGAATAAATATGGTGATATTTTACCAATGATTTAGTTTGTCTATACGAACTTAGAACACACTTAGGCTTTTTAAACCTCCTTAACACTGATATTTTCGAAGGCAATGCTGGGCGTTCCAACATATAGAAAAAAATGGAAGTTTATCCTCTGCTATTACAAAATTCTCAAGCAATTATTGGTCGATAAGAACAAGAAGTAGAAATGCCAAGTGAAACCCAAAATGCCATGTAGAACTTGCAGAATCTTCGGGAGCCACTCAAGCAGCCATTTCAATTCATGGCCGCCAAGCCGCCATCAAATGGAATACGGTTGCCTTGAACTGCCATATTAGTAAATAATAATTGGGTCTCAACATTGAAAAATTCCTTTAAAAAATACTATTTTTCAATAAAGCGAACATATTTTCGTACGCATCACTGAGTATTTTCGATCATTTCTGATTGATGTGTAATTTTCCGAAGTGTTTATAAACTAATATTTTTTCGCAGTTGAAAAAGCAAACAAAAACTGCTATTGGCTAGCTTCGGCAAAACATTTCATATTTTTCATTAAAACTGCAGCATGATTTTATATGAGAACTTCAACACCATCAATCAAACTTTGCCGCATTTTGAACGACACGAGCACTTCGCGATGGAAACCCCCAATGTGCGCATAGAACTGCGTATAATCTCTTATCTTTTCAACCTATATATCTTTCCTCTATTTTTTTCGCCTTAGCAAAGTTGCAGCGCACTACTTACACTGCCGCTGGAGGAGAGATGTACCTATATTGACCATTCCACTGCCTGCAGCACGAATGTTTATTTGATCAACTACATAAACATCATCTTCTGCAAATTGCGAATATCCACAATATTGGGCGCCGCAGTTACATCGATCGTACTGCTCATAATTATCTGCCTTTATTTCATCATTTTCGGTGCTGCTGCAGATTTGTTGTAAGTTTGTGTAGAACCAAAAAGTCTGGCATAAAGTGCAATGGTATGGAATTTATATAAAAGTTGCGTATACGCCTCGTTGTGCCACAATTAAACTTTTAACAGCGTGTGTTTTTTGATATGTCCCAATGGATTTTTTACAAAATGTCTTCAACTTAGAATGACACAGTGGTTTTGCCATTCGTGAGGGACGACTTGTATATGAACATTTTGTATTCGTTAATTACAAACTTTAAAAACATCAGTAACAAATACTGAATGTATCAATTTTTCAGAAAATTTTTAATATATAATCCCAATTACTCTTCTCTTTTTGCCACTAGCTTTTGTCCTGCTCTAGCGGTGCTCGCACGCATGTTAAGGATGAGTGAAAATGTTGCTGGTGTTACATTGGTCGCTTTTGGTAATGGGGCTCCCGATATATTCAGTAGCCTAGCTTATCTCGAAAGCAACACTCATCGATTGTACGCAGATATTTTCGCTTCCGCACTCTTTGTGGTTCTCATTGTGGCTGGCGTTATTTTTTATGGTTTTCCATTTGCGGCACAACCCTATTTACTGTTACGCGATGTGCTCTTCCTTCTACTTGATATTTGTGTTATCGATTTTATAATTAAGAAAGATAATGCTCTATCCTTGATTGATAGTGTGAGTGAGTATATCTAAGTCCTTATCTATATTTATTTGTATATTCTATTTTTGTATTATTTTGGTATTTTAGTCACACTTTGCATTTACTTTTGCTACTTATTTGTGGTTATATTTGATCAGTATCTAGTGCGACGTGCTACAAAGAGTAAGTTTTTAAAAGGTCAATGTGTATATAACTTATTTTATATTTTTTGTATTTTAATATTTTTGTTTGTAGTATTGCAGTTCAGGAGGAATACCTTGAAGAGGCTCTCTAATATGGGTAACTTAGCAAATAATAAATGACTAAATGTGTGTATGTGTTATGGAAGTAACACAGACAGCACTTTAAAAATAGGCTGACGAAGCCAAAGTGTTGTAGAGTACTACTAGTAAGCGGTAGGCCATCAAGCAGAAACAAAAACAAGACAAAAAGTTAACTTCGGCTGAACTATAATAGAAAAGCTATAATAGAGAAAAAAAAAAAATGTATTTTATGGAGATCTCTATTTCGAAGATATCTTCTTAAAAAAAGTTTTACATACAAAAAGTTAATTTTGATCGGTTAGTTTGTATAAGCTAGATTTATTATATATATTCATATTTATTTAGAAATCTCTCCTCCTCCTCTTTAAAATCATATGCCACACTACTTTGTACTGAGTGATAAATACCGCCCCGATATAAATATATGTATCTACATATATCACACGTAAGTTTGAAAATTTAATAATTTATACCATTTCCGTACAGAACTTATTCGTCTCAATGATCTACGCACACAAGGTGCGATTCGGCAGCAAAAGAAGTTGTCTTTTCTGGATCATCGCGAACCAAGTATCATGTATACAGATTCGGTTGTTTCGACCTTACCAACACTTTGGCAACAATTCTATCTAAGCCTTAAGCCATATGATGAAATCGAATGGGAAAGAAGCAAAATGCCGATGAAAGGCTTCATTATATTGCGTTTGCCTATATTGGCTATACTGAAGATATTCATACCAATCACCGATCAAGGAGAAGAAGGTCACGGCTGGTCGCGGCTCTTGAATTGCGCACAAATGGTGTTATTGCCATCGTTTATTTGCTACGCTACCCGTAAGCGGTACATTACTATTCGTCTTGCTTTGATGTGAACATTTGACTTTCTTTTTAGTGAGCAAGTATTCGCTATTTGGCTTACCCATTTTCGTATGGTCTATTTTGTTAGCACTTCCAATGGCATTAATAGTGTTTATAAAAACGGCCACGAATCGTACACCTCTTTATCATCAGGTAACTTATTACTTATGAATATATGTATGTACTTATAAGTAAGCTAAATTTTTTGAAAAATAACTGACTTCAAACTAGCGACTTTAGGTAGACTTTCTTAGCAGCAAGATTTTCTAAATACACACTATGGTGGCATTATTCGTATACGATCGTTTATGTACTATTTCGCTATTATTTAAATTAAATACACAGTCTGGCGGCTTTAAAATTTCAAGATTGTGCTTTTGAAACTATGAAGTGTCTAACTATAGAAAATCTATAAGAATACGAATATTGCGTAAACTATATAATTTTAAGGGTATGAGTAATCATATAACTAATGCAATATATCCGTATGTTCTCAATTTCTGTCCGCAGTATTTCTCCATTCTTAGCGTTGCTGGTTCGATATTCGTTGTACGCATTTGCTGTGCAGAGATCGTCAATGTGCTCGCAGTCCTCAGCATCTTTACTGGTTTAAGTAGTTCCTTTTTTGGTGTCACTCTTTTATCTTGGGCAAATAGCATAGGTGACTTAATTGCTAATCAATATTTGGCGCGGCAAGGCTATCAGAACATGGCACTCGCCGCTTGCTTCGGTGGACCTCTATTCAGTGAGTTAAATACATATATACATCGGTTTTGATGTGTATTTATTTGGTAAAATTTTCTAGATTCTTTACTTGCGGTTGGCTCAACTTTGTTATATAAGACTCTAACATATGAGGACTTTTTGATTAAGGTAATTGAAAAAATATTTATGTAATCTTTATGCAGTAAAATCTTCAATTTTATTTTTAGGAATTTGGCGAAGGTGTAATGGGCGAGAATTGCACTATATTCCTTATAATTGGCTTGTTTGCCATTTTACTGGGTGCTCTCACCACAGATTTCTATTTTCGCCCCAGTTTCGGTGTTTATGTTATAATTATGTATTGTAGTTTTTTCTTATATAATATTCTTGGTGAATTTAAATTCATACATCCATATGGCACCGATCATAGAATGGATCAGGCTATCGAACCGGAACTTTAATTAGTAAAGAATGTGTTATGCCATACTTACTACTATTTATATAAATATATGGCGTTAAATGTAAAATTCTTATATCTTTGTTACAAACGTCTACTTACGCGCTTCTCGATCAGTTTATCGCAAACATTGAACACAGTTTTTATTGGATTCTTATCCATTCGTATTGTCTTGTCGTAGTAGGTGACTTTGCGTGGCACATATTGCTGGTCAAAGTTCAGATGCTGTGAGAATTTATACAAAATATGAATACTTTATGCGTAAAGACATTTGCGCGACTACCTGTACCGACTTACCGATATTATTGTCCGGAAGTGTGACTCGCTTTCTGGATCCGCCAATACCCCGCCAATATTGTATGTTGAGGGATTGTCCGAGTGTTGAATGTGTTTTTGCGCTATAACTCCTAAATGTATACCACAAAAAAGTAGATACACCGCACTTATTCCGTTGAATAGAATCATGTTTGATAAAAGCTGCTGCGTGTATGAGTGCAGTCAGGACTTTTAATTTAGAATCATTTCTGGAAGTACTGTAAAAAAAGAAAGCACTGTAGCATGTTTTTTAATTATACTCGTATAAAGTTGTGTCGATTGCCCAAGAACAACAATTTGTCAAAAGTGTTTTAACGCATAATGCCAAAATCAGCCGTTTTGTTCGATATTGTTTTGTGATTCTAATTGATTCTAAAATAGAATAGATTGTAAATCACACAAAATCATCAAAATGTAAACAATAATATCATGAGCAGATATTGCTTCGCGTCCCAATTTTATAAACAACACTGTAACTCAACGGCGGAGCATTTTAAAGAGAGCGGCGTAGCGATTAACTCATCTGATCCACTCACGAATTCGCTCTCACTTAACAAATTGAGCACTGTTGCGATCATATGTTTTTGACAATTCACCCATTCCGTGACATTCTGATTGGACAAATTGCTTTTCCGTCGTCACTGAACCACTTGTTGGATTTTGCGTCTCGGTACAATTTTCACTTCGATATTTCCCGGTAAAATTTCGTGTTTCCGCAGTAAAAATATGCTTAGTTACTAGGTGATTACGGAAATATATTGCGTGATTACATATTTGTTGTGAAATCGCTAGTTAAACTATGAAATTCAAAGCAGTTGTATGGCAGTCGAGCGGGCGTGTGTGTGTGATATAGTGAATGCCTAAAAGCCAGTTCGCACGGTACTGGTACACATATACATCCATATATAAGTACAAATATATAAGTAAAAGAAAATCTACAAGTGTTAACCAAGCCTCAAAGGGCTATCAGAGATACAAATATATAATATACACTTATATATATACATGTAATATATAGAAAATATTTTGTGAAATATCTCACAAAGCTACAAATGAACGATTGTATGCTGTATTGCAAATGTTGCAGTTTAAGTGAAAAACGCTTTCTGAGAACGAGGTGGGTGTGTTAGCGGCAAGTCAGCTGGAACGTAACCGGGTCACTTTCGACATAGCCATAATATGGCGACGACAAACACATATTCACGGAATTATTTTTCTCTAACTAGATATGTTGTTTTGTTTATGTGCCACACATTCGTCATTTGCCGCGTTTGTTCCACCATTCGTTCTGTGAGCGTTTATTTTTAAATTCAAAGCAAATACTACATTGATCACTTGCATTGTTTTGTTTATCGTAGCTTCTGTGCCTTAAGTGCAAAAATGAAATAGCAAAAGTAGCTTGGGAGATCTGTCCGGTAAATAACATACATTCAAGTTTTCAAGTGCAATTACTTTTGTGTTAAATAATAATTTTAAGTAAAAGTTTCCATAAATATTCATTCCATAAACATTCCAAACCAACCTCAACAATTGGCAGAACACTTTAAATAAAATACATTGTAAGTATATGTGCATTTCCAACATTTTTTCCTGTTTTGTTAAAAAGTTTGTGGGCGTGACAATAGTATTATTCCGCCCACCTGGAATACCCAACTCCCTTAGTTGTTGGAATCTTGAATGGATAATCCAAAGGGTTCATTCCTTAGCCGAAATGCTCATTTAAAATTTAAGTTCTCAATCGACTGATGGCTTCTCAGAGCGGATGTTTATGTTTCCTTTGTTCTACATCTCTTAATCATTTAAAGTTGGAGTGGACTAAAAATCAACAGACCCCGAATAAAAGCATATATTCGGTGCATATTAGGCTGTGTAATTTTTAAGCGACTTTTATTTTTCAACAAAAAAAAGCAGACTAAAAACTTTCAAGTAAGTAAGAAAAGGAGCGCCTTAAGATTTGAACTCTTAACATTATTATTTTCGGTTTCTATTTTCCATTTCCATTTTCCATGGAAAAAAAATATATCTTTCTAAATTAAGGATTGTAAAAATAGACTCAAAGAGTATTCTCACAGGAAATTTTACGCTTTGCAAAAACTCTCTGATAACTTTTTCCATACAGTGAACCATTGTAAAGATATTTATACTTAAAAATCTAAATACAATATATGAAATTATGATTTAATTTTTTTTTCACTTCTTCGAAAGTAAAAAGTAAGCCTTTTTTAATTCAAAATCAAGAAAAAACATCAACGCACTGAAGCTAGAATACCCTTCACAAATAAAAAAGTTTCATTCAAATATATATATATATTTTTTTTTATAAGGAATCCCACGTTTTCTTTTGGGTGTTAGAAACATTATAAAAATTCAATATACCTTGTTGAGAGTATAAAAATTTAAGTTGACTAAAAATGGCACTGCCTTATGTACATACCTATAAGTTTACATACAAAGTGGTGCCGTAGTACATTATTTCCAGAATTTAGCCATATAAGACATTTGCTGAGCGCTCACGTGTTAAAGCCAGCTACAGATATTCGAGTTCATCTTGGTGTCACCACATTGATTGTGTATTTATTTATATACTTGTACATTTTTATTTATTTTCATTCACATGCTGTACGTTAGATATTTTCAGTCTGAACTTTAGCTTTTACTTTACACCTTAACTTGCTTGGATTTGTACGAATTTCGAGAAATGTTACCAAATTTTCAAAATTTGTTCCTAACATTGTCATATCTTGGTATCTCCCATGAGGGGGCCCGCTTTCAACAGCCCATACAATATGTATGTACCTATATTCGTTCACATTCGTGTGTAATGTTAATTTTAGTGTTGATGCACAGCTTGCGTGCTGGTAGCGTGCATCAGATGGCGCACTAACACACTCACAGCTACTATTTTTTAGCATTGAAATACAACTAAATTATAATCTATACAGACGTAGAAGCGATTTATTTTCTCGGATGAATGCGCATTCATATTAATTTGCTCATGCATACATATACCAATATATACAAATATACTTTGCCAGCACAGTTCAGTTCAGTTTGTCAATGGGCAATAAATTGAAATATCGGCAAACACTGCTGGTTGCTTTATCGGTTTTGGCGTTCCAATTAAGGGACACATCTGGTGTGAAATTTAAAAAAATAAAATTTTTTTTCTTTTTTTTTCTGTAAGCTCTGTGTATAGTTCTTCATGCAACAATCTAGCAGTTTTTCGATTTGAGAATTTTGGCAGGCCAAAAAGGGACCAACATTTTGAGTTAAATTCACTTTTTTTTGAATCGACGTCATTTTATCAATTTTTGAGCGTTGGTCATTGCACAAAAGATATCTTCTAGGGGGCAGTGGAAGACCGTTTTTTAGCGCCGTCGAATTAGGAAAATTCTACGTTAGTAAAAATGTTCATGTAGTAAAGAATCATCGAAACTTAATTTTGGCACTCTCGTGAATCCTCGACATATTCAAAAGTAAATTTTTACTTTCTATAGAGTTTTTATTTGCATTTCGCTCATCTCTGCCCAGTGTGCATTAATTAAAGCATGCATATTTAAATTAGTGTGTGGAGAAGCATTATTTATTATTTATTATTAATTTTTTTTTGTTTTTTTGTTGTTGCTGGCATGGCATGGTAGACACGAGTATCAATTAGTATTGTTGTTAATGATTGTACAGATTTTGTGTCTATATTTAGCTCAATTAAACTTACAATTACAAATTACTGTGTGTAAGCAACTGCACATGTGTGTCGGCATATGTACATAAGGCAACTAAATTATTATTTTGAGGTTAATTGACTTATGCTCTTATTTTGAAAGATATAAAGACGCTCAATAAAAGAAAAACCAATCGAAACATATGTTGAATCATTGAATCTGCTATTGACTCAGTTTAAATGGCAACTATATGCTATAGTGGTCCGATCTGAACAATTTGTTAGGAGATTTTAAACTTCTAGAAAGCTTCTCCTGTTCTGGGTAAAATAATCGAGAAAATTTAACGTTTAATCACAATTTGTAGAGCTTCCTTCGTAATAATTGACCACCGATTAAGTGTTTTTTGCTCAACTTTTATATTTTAAAATATATTTTTACTACCAAAAGAAAACATTAAATGCACTTTTTGACACATGCAAACGCAGAACACAAATTTGTTTTAATAAATTTACTACGAAAATGCATGATGCATATAGCAAAAACTTAGTAAAAAAGAAGCAAAAGGAAATGTCGTTGATGAGCAACACAAAGAGAAAAGGAGGTAAAGAACCGGACGACATCCCAGCGACAATAACAACGCAACGTCTATTGTGCCAATATGACCTGATCCACTGCAAGAAGATAGAGTGAAAACCTAAAGCAAATCATTTTTTAATTAGAATCAAAGGCTTTAAAGAATTCAGTATAAACACAAACTACTTGAAATCCAGCGAAGAGAGCAGACATGCAATAGTCACTAAAACAGCTAAATTTGATAAAGTAGAGCGACCCGAAACAAACCCATGCAGATTGACGGTAATGAGTGATTTAACTACTAACAGAGCACTCGAAAATTTTGGAAATGGTTGAGAGTTTGGAAATAATTCGAGACTAAATTCTTTTTACCACCTTTGAAGATAGGGGTAATGAATGTCAATTTCCAGTCTGCAATAAAGTCACCTGATGACAAAGACTTATTGAAGACAAGCACGAGATGATAAACAAAGACAGCACAATTTTTATAAGTACGTGCGGCAACTCATAAAGATCAATTTTGAAAGGAGGCTTGTTATCACAAATAGTTTTGGCAATATCATCTTGCGAAAGGCACAGTGTGCCAAAATTTACTGATAACAAGTAAAGAAGGGCTAAGTTCGGATGTAACCGAACATTTTATACTCTCGCAAAGTCAAATGGTATACTCGTTTGAGATTTCTTTGTGGATTGACTGATATTTTCGGTAGAAGGTCAACTATAGGCACTGGGGTCCACATATTTAGTACTTAGGGGTTTGAACAGTTTTGGTTCGATTTAGACAATTTTTGGCCGCAAGGTGGCATACTTTAATTGCATTATTCACGCAAAGTTTTACCCCGATATAATCATTGTTACCTGATTTGCATAGTGGAAAGTGAAAGAATCAGATGGAATTGAAAATGGTGTTACATGGGAAGTAAGCGTGGTTGTAGTCCGATTTCGCCCATTTTCGCACTATGACATAGAAACATAAAAAGAACGTTATGCACCGAATTTGGTTGAAATCGCTTGAGCAGATCTCAAGATATGGGTTTTCACCTAAAAGTGGGCTGTGCCACGCCCACTGACTAATTTTTAACGTGGTTCCTATAAAGCCAGTTTATACCATCTCAGAGATAAAAGTTAATGTCTCTGGCGTGTTTAGTGCTTGATTTATCGGGCTTTTAGTAGTTTTTAACAGTACCGTTATATGGGGAGTGGGCGGAGTTGCCACCCGATTTCAACTATTTTCACACCGTCAATAGAAGTGCTAAAAATATTTGCTTCCAGTGAATTTTGTTATTATAGCATTAGCGGTTTAGGAGATATGCACATAAAACCTGTTAGAGGCGGGACCACGCCCACTTTTTAAAAAAAGTTTCAACTGCAGATGCCCCTCCCTAATGTGATCCTGTGTACCAAATAACAGTCTTGTATCTTATTGCGGAGCTTAGTTATGGCAAGTTATTTGTTTTTTATTAATGGCGTTTTGTGGGCGTGGCAGTGGTCCGATTACGCCCATCTGCAATACCAACCGTCTCACGGTACCAAGAAACATGTCTACCAAGTTTCATAAAGATATCTCAATTTTTACTCAAGTTAGAGCTTGCACGGACGGGCGGACGGACAGACGGACGGACGGACAGACAGTCACCCGGGTTTCAACTCGTCTCTTCATCCTGATCATTTATATATACATAACCCTATATCTAACTCGATTAGTTTTAGGTGATACAAGCAACCGTTAGGTGAACAAAACTATTATACTCTGTAGCAACAGGTTGCGAGAGTATAAAAAGTTGTTATCGGAAAAAGTAGAAGTAGTTCCAAGCTCGTCATGTACATAATTAGATTTGAAGAATTCAGCAAACAAGTTTAAGGAGAATTGTTATATTTATATTAACATATTACTGAAACACATAGTTGGTGAAAAGAATCATCATTATTAAGTAATATTAAATGAGGATGAAATTAGCGATGAACTGCTAGAAGGATACCATCACCTCTAAGGCAGCCAGTTTTTTCGAAGTCTCTATCCTTACGGAAGACAAAAAAGAAATTCGTATCGAGATACTCACTGACATAGCAACTAGAATTAAGCCAGGTCTCAACAATAACGAAAATATCAAAATCCAAAAGAAAATGTACGATTATATTTGATTTAGACCTAATACCAGATACATTTTCTATAATAGACCTAAAGACAAGACACTAGGGGAAGGTATAGAAAACGGACGATCAAAATTATGATTAACAGAGGCATCAACTAGTCTGCAGCTTTGTTTTCCCCTCTCTTTGGAAAAACTTAAAAGGGCGCAGCTTGTTACCAGATGGCCATACTGAAGAAGAAAAAACGGCATTAAAAAAAGGTAGGAATACACCTAGCTTAAAATTTACCCTTTTAAGATTATTAATATCAGTCTCTTTTTTTAACAAGTTTATAACAAAAAATATGACGTCTATTAGCATTAGCATGTTCAACAACGAAAAATATAATCTCTTCCTCATTAACAGAGTTGTAAAGGCAGACAAATTAATCCATTCCACAAACAACAGTTGAAGCAGCCGAAGATTTTTTTTCCTAGTGCTCACTGTTGATTTCAAAGTTCCATTAGTTTTAATTGAAGTCGAAGAGTTCGGATTAACAGAATCAGCTACGGTATCATTTTCCATAAATATTGCTCGAATATCCATATTTATCTTCTTTGGCATACACATAAACACATTGCCGACAACTATTATTTGCAAAGAATAGACAAAATTTTCTCTTCCAGACTCAATTAAGCAAATAAAGATTCATTTCATTTACTACTTGTGCTGCTTTCTATTTTGCTGTCCCCTCCAGATCTTCAACGCTTCGCCTAAAATCGCATACACCAAGGCAGGCCCCTACCGACACTGGTTTTAACAAATTGTGAGCATTTTCAATTTTTGTATTTCTATAATTTGCGGAGATTGTAAGTAGGTATTGACATACTACATAGGTATGTAAGTATGTACGCATTTAGTTGGCTGTAGGCTGTATCCTTAGTCACGCAAATTGCTGTGGGCCCTTCTGAAAAATGTTAATGTTTAATTATAGGCTGTTGGCAAGCAAAAGTTGCTGGAACAACAGATACACACACACACATATATTTTGTATTATTTTCGAGCTTGCATATTTAAAGCGTTGAATAAATAATGAACATTTAAGAATCTGTCACTTCTATTAGCCCATTGATTTATTTGATTGCTGAATTTTATTTCCTCATCTACAAAGAATTCTTAGGTTATGTTTGAAGGTAGGAGGTATTCCGCGATTAAAGTAGACGAAACCTGTGTGTGCAGAAAAGGCGTGTAATGCTTCGTATAGTTTCATCAGATATTTGACAAAAGTGTCAGTGGAAAAGTTTTTTTTTTCGAACTCGGTATCAAAATCTCTTAAATCTTTAAAAATTTGTTAGGCTAGAAAACCTGTAACTGATATCAATACATTTTCTTCGAAATCTGGCATTAACAAACGCCTGATTCTAATTTCCCGACAGGATTACATTCGCGTGATACGCTATCATCACAAATAGATTTTAGACTTATGAACACTTTCTTTTTGGTGCACACCCCTATATAGTATATGTAGAATATATACGTACATATGTACATATTTGTCTGTACATGTGTAAGTCTTAAGAGCATCGTACTCTAGCATCCCAATAATAGTTATATACATATATGTCAGTGTGGGGGCAGTGACAGTCGCTATTGCTTGGTATAGAAAATATTTTTGGGTGTGTTACTCTGTGTTAGATAAAACTTTCACTTTATTTGAAATCAATTTCCTTCAGCTTTTTCATATGCGCAAAGCAAACTCGGATTATCACATATTTATTATATCATATATACAAATCTACATATATTTAATTGCGTGTGTTTAATTTTTATAATTTTACAAAGGAAAAAGGAAAATTTTTAAATGATCTTTTTCTTAACTTGCTGGAACAATATTTGTTCTATTTGTGTAGGCATGAAGCTTGTAGATACACCAAATAAATAGGCACTCGCTACACTTCACTTCACTTTCGTTTGTTAAATGTGTTATACTGAATATGTGATAATATATGTTTAATGCAAATTATTCCAAATTTCCTCTACAAGTAATTTTCACAACTTTTTCGAATATGTATCATTACATATACATGCATTCACCCACCACCCACCACCATGAGTAGCATATTTGCAAAACAATGGAATTTTCAAAGCACTTTTTAACTAAACGAGTATAACACTTACGTATCCGCTCACGTTTACGCCAACAACTTCGCTATGCCACTGAAGTGAATTCCTTAAATGCCATCAATGTGCGCCTAAAATCCTTAACATCCTGAAAAAGTTTGTGCTTGATAGCTTTTATATACTGAAAAGCTCTCAGAATGTGAGCAGCTTTTCGTGCTTTCTGCTAAATTAAATGCTTTTTTTTCTCAAAACTTGATTGCTCTCTACATTTTTGTCTCTTGAATTTCAACTTTCGCTTTTATCATAACTTGTGTTTTGTGGCAACAGCTGTTCATCGCCTTCTTATCACTTATCACTC
Organism: Bactrocera oleae; assembly: GCF_042242935.1. Lineage (NCBI taxonomy): Eukaryota > Metazoa > Arthropoda > Insecta > Diptera > Tephritidae > Bactrocera > Bactrocera oleae. Next base: position 24,779,604 of record NC_091536.1, read on the forward strand.
GACCATCTATCAGTTGATTAGTCATGCGCACGTGGTTATTTCTCACACACGTGCTTCTCTTTCTACTGATAAGCGTGCTGTGCACAAGCATCTATAATTTCGATGGATAAAGACAACGTTGTGTTGTGTTTCCGTTGTTTATTGTTTACATTGTGCCGGCAAAGCTTTTGAATGAATTCGTGTATATGTATGCATGTAAAAGAATATGTTCGAGTGCTCTATATGTAAATATGTTGAATGTATACAAAGCGACATGACTGGTTGTGGTACAACCTTCCCATTATGTTTTCACAAATTATAAGGAGAAATAAATTCATCAAGTTAGGCTAACTAAGTTTAGAGTGAGGAATCACCGAAGACGGTTTTGATCGATTACAATAGTTGAACATCTATTTTTGCCATAGATTTCGTAAAACCGCACTAAATAAGATGGTTTTCACAGAGATTTTTCACATTAGCTGAATTCTGTTTGGAATTACTTTTGTAGGAGTGTTGTATATATAAAAAAGGAAAAAAAGATAATTATCTTCTATCATAAATTGTTATGTTTAAATCCGCCAAACTTGAGGATCTTTTAATCCGGGCCACATCTGAAATTTTGGTTTGCATAGTTGTACGAATTTAATTGATTTTTTGTCATGCGCATTTTTGAAGGAGTTAATCTAACAAATAGTCTTCGCTCACAATCTTCATAAGTCGGTATTTTTTTCATACTTGGGGTCTCTAACATGGATTTTCATTTAATCCGTCAGAGAGTTTTATCTTTTACAATTATTAAACCCTGAATGGAGTATATTAAGTTCGTCACACCGCGAAGGACACGTCGGCGACCCTATAAAGTACCTACAGACATGTAGACATGTCCGTCTTTATGCTATACGCGAACTAGTCTCTCAGTTTAATTTTGCACATGCTCCGCCGCCGATATGAACTTCAATAGTATATATATATAGCTACCATAGAAACTGAACGATCAAAATTAAATATTCTACTATGATTAAAAACTTTTATTTTACAAGATATTTTCATAAAATTTGGCATGGATTATTTGTTATTTATAAGCCCGAACAAAGGCACCTGTATACATATATTTATGTATGTACGAGTACATATCTATATGGCCGCTAAATTTCATGAGATGCTAATTACCATATCAGACTCCTATAAAAAATTATGCAATTACGTTGAAATTCAAATGAAAATCATATTTTGTGTAAATATTTATTTAACTATTTTGTTTGTGTTTGCATGGCTAACCGCAAGAACGTGTGAAAGCGCAATAAATTAGCTCATATATAATAATATTATGCTATGCTACATAGCCTACAACAAAAACAAGCAACAACTACACTTTAAGTCATTTTCGTAAATAAATAGAAGTCATTAAAATTCCTCGAGAACAACTAACAAAAAAAAAAAAAACGAAAAAAAGGAAAGAAGGAAAGAAGAAGAATACAGAACAAGCACAATAGAAAATCACAACAGTATTGACCGCTAATTATTAGCTGAATGTATATTTGTATTGAATACGTTGATAGATATTTGTATGTATGAATCCAGTTTTTGGACTTCTAAAAAGTAGCCGAAAACATTACCAAATGCAAATGAGATCCACGTATGAAAATGAGAGTGAGAGTATTTATTTAGATAAAGTGGAGTGGCCAGTAGAGCTTTCACTCTTGCGCGCAAATGCGCCCGCCGGCGACTGAGTGCCCATTAAACTCCCTACAAACCAACTTAAGCCAACAATTCCCTAAGCTACTACTCTTTTACTGTATTATAGGTATAGGTAACAGCAGTCAGGAAGACAGTGTGGCAAGAGCGCATAGCGCTTCCGCGCCTCTACGAACTTTTGAGTGAAATTCTAAATGATTTGCGCTCAATAACTGCACGCGTAACGCTTTTGCATAGCTTTTCCTGTGACTTTAGCTGGCTGGTTTACAGACGAATTGTTGTTCTGTTGAGGGGTCTCATTTTCATTTCAGTTCGAGTCGGAAGCGGACGCGCGTCACCTATCGCCCTCGCCGTCACAGACACATTCACAGACAGGCACACACACTCAAATACCTTAAGAGGGTGCGCGCGCGAGTGAGTGGGTCAGTTCAATGTTCGGCGTTTAGACGTAGCGTAACGATAATTTTTTTCTTTTGAACAACACAATTAAAATTTTTTTCGCGCATCGTTTGTTTGCTTACTTTTGATGAGTGCGTCAGATTTTTCGACCGCTGCCAGTGTAATTTTGCGGTCGAGGATTTGTTTATTTCAACGCAACGCTCCACAAACCGAAACGGACGTCGTGTCGGGCCAAACGTGTGGAATAGCAACACAGCAGCATCATTAGTATATTACCTGGTAAATTTTTCACAACCCAATTTGAGTGATGGTATTACAATTCGAGTGTAAATATGGATTTTAAAATTCCCATACAAAGCAATTAAAACAAAAAATCATAAAAATTATGTGAAATGTTGTAACAAGAAGCTTGTTGAGACAGTTATGCTTCTGCAGGAAGTCAGCTAGTGTTACATATGTACATACATACATGTACATATTTATGTATGGCCTTGAATATTTGATGCGATAATCTTAAAGTGTATAAGTCGAGTTTACGAAGCTGTGCTCCAAATCTATTATTTTATAAGTGTATATGTATATGTGTGTAAAAATCAAAAATCAAATTTCGTTCTAAATGGCATCTCCGTGCGTGATAAGTGCTATAAATCAATCAGAAGCAATTAATTTCCAATAAAAAATTATACACATGAAATTCGCGTTCATGATCAAAGGTGAAATCGGTGCGCATGTGAAAGGGTGGGAGCGTATATGTGGTTCACTAAAATCATATGCAGCTCTACAAATTTTGATGTAGTAAAATGTTTTAAGCGTATGTATGTATCTATGCAAATATGTATGCACATACATATGTACGTTTGTATATACATATTTGTATTATTGAGAAAGAAATATGTGATGAAACTATAAGCCAATTAATGGTTAATCAAATTTAATTGAATTTGAAATAAATTTATTTTATGACTTTTTAATGCACATATTTTATTTGCCTGGCAAATGTTTGTTCTAAAATTAGTAACACATACACAAATGCATACATCTATGCACTCAGTAACAAAAATATGTGTACAAGTAATGGGAAATATATATTTTTATTGCGAATCTGCGATTATACAAATAATAACTAAAGAATCATCACCAAGCCGAACAATACAGAAAATGCACCGAAATATACAAATAACAAGAAAAGAAGAATGTTAACTTCAGTTGCACTGAAATCGTAATACCCTTCACAAATAAAAACGTGTCAATAACTTGATTTATATTTGATTCTTGCCAAATTTCTTGAATATATGTGATTTTGATTGAATTTCCACATTCTGAAACAAAAGAAGATTTTAAGCCTTTAAAATACAATAGTATTAAAATATTTAATAGGAATCAAGACTTCCTAGTTGTACTATGTTTGTCAATGTTGAAAAATATGAAAGTCTATCAGTTATATTTGCAACCTAAGCAAACCAAATTTTCAGCAAAATTTATAAAGTAAAATATATTATAGACATATGTTTATTTCTTCATTAAGTACTAACATATTGTAATTTTTTGCCTACGTTTATTATATATTTTGACGTCGACTGTCACTTATTCGGAAGCTGCATGAATTTTGGTTACTCGGCACTCCGTTGGCTCATCGTTGTTGTCGTTTATGATGTTTTTATTCATTTAATAATGACATTACAGTTTAACATTGTATCTTTTGTACATGTGGGGTGGTAATCGACAGCTGCAGTTGTTAGTGTATCTACGCCTGCTTGATAGGCTGCCTAGACTATATGTCTCCTTTGCTCACAACGCCGACCAGACCCTAAAATTATCCAGTTGGCGCGTGGCAGCGCTCTTATAGCTCACCATTCTCCGCACATATTTAAATGGAGAGTCGAGCTCGCGCTCCCGCCGCATATGTCCCCTTTTTTATACTCTTGCAACATTTTGATACAGAATATAATAGTTTTTTTCACCTAACGGTTGTTTGTATTACCTAAAACTAATCGAGTTAGAAATAGGGTTATATATATGGCTGACTGTCTGTCCATCCGTCCGTTCGTGCAAGCTGTAACTAGAGTAAAAATTAAGATATCTTGATAAAACTTGATACACATGTTCCTTGGCACCAAGGTTGGGTATTGTAAATGGACGTAATTGGACCACGGGCACGCCAACTATGCCCATAATTAAGATATAAACCTGACATCTTGGTAAAAAAATTGTTTTATAATGGTTGCCCTGACCATTAATAAGGTTAATGTATATATCTCCAAATACTTTTCATATTTCGTTCGACAGTGTGAAAATGTATGAAATCGGATTTTAACCACCCCACTCTCCATATATTGGTTTTGTTAAAAACTACTAAAAGTGCGATGAATCAATAAATAAGTTAAATGCGTCAGAGACATAAAATTTTACATCCAAGATGGTACAAGTGGGTTTTATAGGAGTCGATGTCAAAATTGGACGATGGGCGTCGCACCGCCCACATTTTGGTGAAAACCCATGTCTCAGGACCTACTTGACCAATTTCAACTAAATTTGGTACATAACATTATCCTAACAATCCTATCTTACAGTGTGTGGAATCGGACTACAATCTCGCTTACTTCCCATACAACACAATTTTAAATCCGATATAATTCTTACACTTTCCAGTATATAGATCAAGCATCAAAGAATATAGTTATCGGGACAAAACTTTGCACAAATAGTTCCTTTGAGTTATACCATGTCAAGTCTAAATAAATCGGACCATAACTGTGAGGACTTCTCAGTTACCGAATACGGGGACTCCAGTGTGTGGTGCAAACTTTTTACCAGAAATGTCAATCTGTGAGATATATTATTGAAATTGGAAGATAGTCTCTTTCTGAATAGTATGCCTGTATGTTAAAAATGGATTAAATCGGGTCAATACTTTGACTTTGATACTTTGGGTATAGCAATAAAATTAAGTTTAAGTTAATGATCTTCAATTTAAGTCAAGAAGATATCAAATTGTATTGTAATTTATTCACGATTCCTTCGAATAATGAAGTCTAAATTCTTTCGCACCATTTTTTAATATTGTCAGCACATGAAGGCATTAGATCCTTACAAGTTGCAAGAGTATAAAATATTAGGTTATACCCGAACTTAGCACTTCCTTACTTTTTATGTTTGCTTCCTGCAACTCTGCCCGGCATCCTTCAGCAGTTTGCTTTCGCCGCTCTTTCATTACTTTCATTTGAAATTCCAACATACATATCTACACTTTGACCTAAAAACTATCATACATACACGTGTGTTTGTGAATTTTAATATTTTACGAATATTTTATGTTTATGCAAGCGAGGCTGAGGTTTGTGACTAGTAGAAAAAAATAGTAAAACCGTTATAGTTTTTTTTTTCAATTTTATTTTTCTTAAAACTATTTCGCTTTGTGTTGAATGAGGTCATAAAAATGTGTATTCTATTTACCCTGCTGACCGACTTTATTAAAATAATATAATTAAGTACATAATACACTTAAATGTATGTACTAATGGTAGATAATTATGTTAAGTGTTTACTCAGCATATACCTACATACATGCAGCCTCTCATCGAAGTTCTCCTTGTAATGGTAATGTGCTCCCTACAAAGGACCAAATGCCACTGCTTACTTCTGCCTTTCTGAACACGAATTTGATTGACATACGCAAAATTCAATTTTCACCCCTCCTATTTTTAGTTGCAAGAACTTTGCTGCGACTGTGCGGAAACTCCTATATAAATACATATTATGTATTATATTTGTGAAGGTATGTATATATATCCATTATGAAAAGGGCAAGTGCCATTTGTTGACAGACAAGAGAAAGTTTCAAAAATAATTTTACTTCTAAATATATATATGTATACTTATTCCTCACTCTCTCGAGGTTTGGAAATGAATTGCGGTCAACTCAAAAAATGTTAATACAAGAATTGATAGAAGTAAAGCCGGGTTATTGGCTTGACCTTGTCAACCCATCATTAGACTTAAACTTAATATATTGCTAGGTGTTAAAATCCAAATACCTTTAAAAATAGATATATAAAATAAAAAAAAGTTTAGCATACAAAAATAAGAGTAGTGCGATTGCGACAGACGCTCTTAAAGAGAAATATTGTATAAGCAAACTAACTTATGTCAACAATTAGCTTGGTTCTTAGCTAATCATTTAAAAGAATGTTCTTCAGCATTTTATCATAAAAGGTTGGTTTTTTGTTTTGGAAATATAATATAGCCATATGCTGATAGATCAGGCGAATAGGGGTCAAAATAAGGTCCTTGCATGGAAAAAATTCTATTTGCAAAGACATCGACACAAAATTTGGAATAGATTATTGTCTAAGGCATCGCCACAATCTCCGAATGTACTGTTCAGATCGGGTAACTGCAGCTGTTATACAAATTGATCCTAAAGTTCTTTAAGGATATAATTTTGATTTTCTCAGTGGTAGAAAATCTTTAATTGCCATGTTACATCACCGGACATAACCATTTCAAGAAAGGCAGAAAATAAACATTGCTCCATTGCTTTTAAGAGCAGAAAATCACCTCGGATCTAACTACATATATCTTGGAGTAACCAAAAGACTAATTAGTATAATACAAACCATCGACTAATTTATCAGTCATTTATTAATGTCACAGAAAAAATTAAAAAAAAAGTTAAAAATTTATAAAACTAAAAGTGGGGGGTCTCAAAAAATGACCATACCCATGATTCCAACCCTCCTATCTCAATCTGAAATGAAAAAAAAAGATTATCAATCTGCAGTGATGTCGCAATTGTATGAACTAGCCATAAGTAAAAAAATGTTTTTTGACAAAATGGCGACTGTTTGAAGAAAAAGGTTTTTTTTTACCATTTTTTTTATTTTCGTAAACATTTTTGAAACTTGGGGATGGGGCTAGTTCATACTCGAGAGAGGTCTATAAAAAAGATCCCTGAAAATTTCCAGTAAATCGGTCCAGTAGAACTCGAGAAATAGTGGGTATCGTATTGAAAAAGTCTGGTCCGAGAAAAACGCATTTAAAGTCTCGTGTAAAGTCTTTTGTTAGATTAGACCCAGCCCAACCAGCTTAGAAGACGGCTCAGTAAAATGTCTATATCTCCAAAAATAATTTAAATTTTGAAAAATAATCTCTTAAATAGTTAAACTTTGAAAATATGAAAAAAAATCGATTTTTTGAAATTCTACACTAGAATACCGCCTTAATATGGAGAATTTTAGTGTAATTATTTTATGTTTCACAGATTTTACTTGCACCTACATACACAGGTATATATTATATATACATTTACTACTATCACAAGCATCAATTTAACATACCTTCGATATCTATCTCTCTTTACAGCCAATTAAAGCTGAGTTTCCAAAGAAAAGTTTGAACACTTAGTACGCTGAACCGACTGCAGCAACAGTTATTGCCATAACTCGAGGAATTCTGCTGCGTGTAAGCAATCTTGTCGCTGTGAAAGACACCCAAGCACGATACATACACGTATACATAAGCAAATAATAGTAGACAACTCTTCAACTACAACTGCAACCATAACTAATCTACAGCATCAACTACAACTTCCATTGCAGCTTTCGTCTAATTCCTCGCTTTTCCGCCTGCCATTGTTTCTGGCACATTTTCTGCGTCTTCGTTGGGCCCGCACAGCCATACACACACACTAACAAGCAAGCGAACTCATATGTGATATTTAACGAGAAGAAGAATAAGAAGAAGCGCCAGGATAATCGAGCATAGTAAGTACCTTGTGCTTGCGAGGCGTATTGGGCTTCAAGCACGGTCATTAGCAGTCACCCCACCGGCACGCCCTCTTTCAACACAATGGGTGACAATATAATTGGCTCGGCGAGCTTCCTGCATTTGGGCGATATTGTGTCGCTATACGCGGAGGGCAGTGTTTGCGGCTTTCTCAGCACACTCGGGTAAGTTAATGAATAATTAATTTTTATATATTCCTATATGTTCATGTTATTCACTAATTCATTGTTACATACATATTTACGCATTAATATTCATATAACAAGTCAGTTTATGCATATTTGTTTTGTTGTGATTGTAAACAATACAAAGAAAGCCTAGAGCATAGCCAATGGTTCGCATGTTGGCTCAAAAACAATTTTCCTTCTGCTTAGGCACTTGCGACCATTAAAATGGCTTTCGTATTTGTACGATTTTGCCTCCGACTGTAGCTAATGTGCTTATGAATTTTTATTACCTTCTGTAATTCACTAATTATGGTTGTTGTACGCCCGTCGTGTTATGTGATTGAGCGCTGCAAACACTATGTATTTGGCTATTAACTAATTTCATATTTACTTTACACCATGCCACCGCTACATTCCCCGAACCAACCAATCAACCAACCGACCATCAAATGAAACCGACTATTCTGTGCCCCTGTGTGTGTGCTCCGCCTGCCCGTGATAATGTCTTCAACGCCCGCTTACACAACAAACCCAATGACCCACACTGCATTACTGATAATTGTCCACGTCAGCCTGGTCGATGATCGCACAGTGGTATGTCCGGAGGCGGGTGATTTGAATTATCCGCCTAAGAAGTTCAGAGGTGAGTGCAATGTTGCTTTAATTTTTTGTTTTAGATTTGCGTTTATATCGCTCACCTGATGGGAGATGGGCGGTATGCCCCTCTCTCGCTTTGGCAATTATGCAATTTGTCCGCGTTGCATTATGCTTTCACTCATTGTTTTACGGCATCTTTGCAGATTGTCTCATAAAGGTTTGTCCTATGAACCGTTACTCTGCACAAAAGCAGTTCTGGAAAGCCGCCAAGCAGTCAGCCAGCTCCAACACAGACACAAATCTCTTAAAACGTTTGCATGTGAGTAGCCATGTTGCAATATTTTGCATCTATCAATTTTTATATAATATCTACCTATGTTTGTAACAGTGCAGGAATATAAGTAGAAAAAATTACCATCTGACTTTGGCTCAAGGCCCAGCCATTTGGGGTCCATTATAATCTATGTTTCTTTATTAAATCGGGGTTTGGTTACATTCTAATGAAATTGTTTATTAATTATATCCTATCCTATATGAGCCTACCTGGAATGGTAGCTGAGGCTTCTAACGCTTCTTTCATTTTTGCCTTGAGTATTTCGTATTCTGTTAATACAGTGGGAGCTTCTGTGCTATTGTCTTGTTTTTAATCCAACTTTTTGGACCTCAGATATTTCGATTACCAAATTCTTTCTCAAGGTTAGAGCGGGTCGGCCTTTTCGCCGGTTGCCTTGTGGATTTCAGTCAATTGCGTTCCGGGTAATTGTGTCTGGATCTCGTCGGTACATTTAATTCGAAAAATCGAGAATTTTCTCAAAAATATTTCTGTTAGGGACAATAAAAGCCCATGGGTTGCTCTAGTACTCAGCAGAATCAATGCTTCACCATACTGTAAGGTATTAACCCAGACACTGTGTTCTAGGTAGCTGAAACGGAACTGAATTTACAACTCCTGTAGTATTTCCATTGACTTTACTATAGATATTCATACTCTTGCAACATGTTGCTACAGAGTATAATAATTTTGTTCATCTAATGGTTGTTTGTATCATCTAAAGCTTTCGATATAGATATAGGATTATATGATCAGGATGACGAGACGAATTAAAATCCGGATGTCTGTCTGTATGTCCGTCCGTCTGTCTGTACAAGAAACTGCTCAAGCCCCTAGGTACCGGATATGTGGACTACAGTAAATATAATTGACTTTTTACCGAAAATATCGGTCAATGTGTGAGATATATAATTGTAATTCAGAGAGGATCCGTTTGGGTTGAATCGGGTCAATATAGCTAATATAAAGATTTTTGAACTTCCGGGTGACTTTGTACCGCATATATCGACCAATATGTGAGTTATCTCAATGAAAATGAGAGAGCGTGTTTTAATCATAACAGTGTATCTTTGTGCCTAAAATGTACTGGATACTTGTATTTAACCACTTAATATCCTCATAGCATGCTGCGGAGATTGAAAAGAAGCAAAATGATACCGAAAACAAGAAACTGCTAGGTACCGTTGTGCAATATGGCAGCGTCGTGCAGCTACTCCATCTCAAATCAAACAAATATCTAACTATGAATAAGCGACTGCCTTCATTATTGGAGAAGAATGCAATGCGTGTCTACTTGGACGCCAATGGTAATGAGGGTTCTTGGTTCTACATAATGCCTTTCTATAAGCTACGTTCCGCGGGCGATAATGTTGTGGTCGGTGACAAAGTCATACTGAATCCCGTAAATGCTGAGCAACAAAACCTACATGTAGCCTCCAACTATGAGTTACCAGACAACCCTGGCTGTAAGGAGGTAAACGTGCTTAACTCCTCCACCTCATGGAAGATCACGCTCTTCATGGAGCACAAAGAGAACCAAGAACACATTTTGAAAGGTGGCGATGTGATACGTCTGTTTCACGCAGAACAAGAGAAATTTCTCACCATGGACGAGTATAAAAAGCAGCAGCATGTCTTCTTGCGTACGACGGGACGTACAAGTGCGACGGCGGCTACGAGCAGTAAGGCGCTTTGGGAGGTCGAGGTTGTGCAACATGACTCATGTCGCGGCGGTGCTGGGCACTGGAACTCCTTGTACCGTTTCAAGCATTTGGCCACTGGCTATTATCTGGCCGCCGAGCTGGAATCGGTTGGCAGCACGACGTTGATTCATTCTCTGGACGGCAATGGACTAGATACGTCATTAAAAGAGTCAGGTGTGTCTGCGAGTAGCGCTAATAAAAGCAAAATTTGAATTTTTCAATATTTATTTCCATTTCCATAATTTATTTTTACCTAACACAATTACATAGAGAAGAGCAAATGCGAACGCTATCGCCTGGTGCCAGTCCCATACTCCACTGAAATCGCATCGGTATTCGAATTAGACCCCACAACGATGGCGCGCGCCGACAGTCTTGTGCCGCAATCGAGTTATGTGCGTTTGCGGCATTTGTGCTCGAACACTTGGGTGCATGCCACCTCCATACCCATCGATATTGACGATGACAAGCCGGTGATGTCAAAGGTACGAATATGTACACACACACACACAAACATAACACTAGACAATTAAATTACAATTACAAAACCAAAGCACTTTGGCGCAGACCTTGAAAAGTCAATTCATTCTTAAAACATTCACAGGTCTGCTGTTCGCCCATCAAAGAGGATAAAGAAGCCTTCGCGCTCATACCAGTCTCACCCGTGGAGGTGCGCGATTTGGATTTTGCAAATGATGCTTGCAAGGTGTTGGATACCGTTACAAGCAAGTTGGTAAACGGCAGCATTTCCATAAATGAGCGCCGCTCGTTGATAGCATTACTGCAGGATATTGTTTTCTTCATTGCTGGCATGGAGAATGAACAGAACAAGGCGAAGGCGTTGGAATTAACAATTAAAAATCCAATACGCGATCGTCAAAAACTGTTGCGCGAACAATATATCCTTAAGCAGTTGTTTAAAATTCTGCATGGTCCCTTCCAGGAGCATCCAAGCGGTGAAGCACCCTTTCTACGTCTAGATGAGCTAAGCGATCCGAAAAACAGTCCTTATAAGAACATCTTTCGCTTGTGCTATCGCATACTGCGTTTGTCGCAGCAGGACTACCGTAAAAATCAGGTGAGGCTCGAGGAGATTAGTGGTGATCCTGCGATTAATCCTTTTTTTGTAATGTTTATATATCTTTTACAGGAATATATAGCCAAGCACTTTGGTCTCATGCAAAAGCAAATCGGCTATGACATTCTAGCGGAGGACACGATCACCGCACTGTTGCACAACAATCGCAAATTGTTGGAGAAACACATAACCGCGGCAGAGATTGAGACCTTTGTAGGCCTTGTCCGCAAGAATATGCTTAACTGGGATTCACGCTTTCTCGACTATCTCTCCGATTTGTGTGTTTCGAATCGCAAGGCGATCGCTGTGACGCAGGAGCTCATTTGTAAGAGTGTGCTTAGCTCAAAGAACGCGGATATCCTTATAGAGACTCAAATCAAACATTTTAAAGCGCCATTAGGCGATATGTATCGTAGTGCTGCCGAGGATTCCTATTCACTGAGCACACTAACGGAAGTGTTGGACGACGAGGAAAAGTCTGATTTGATCTCGAATTCAACTACAACGACAAGTTGGGATACAACAAGTTTAAATGATGCCCCCGAGATTGAGGAGAAATATGAGATACATTTGAAATGGCGTGGCCAACCTGTAAGTACAGGCACAAATTCAAAATCCCTCAAATTCAGAAGTAAGAGTAATTGTATTACAATTTAATTGCTTCTGTTTTGTAGAGTTCACGTTCCATGGGCGATTTGGCCGATTGTGCTGCTCAAGGCAAGGAGGAAGAGGCTGCCATACTGAATTACTATCGCCATCAATTGAATCTCTTTTCGAACATGTGTTTGAATCGCCAGTACTTGGCGTTGAACATTTTATCGCCACATCTGGATATTGATTTGATACTCAAGTAAATTCACTCACACATACACACGAGCGTTAGATTTATAGCATGCTTATTATTGTTATTTATCTGGCTTTTGAATATTTCAGATGCATGTCCGATGAGACAATGCCATATGAGCTGCGCGCCTCATTCTGTCGCCTAATGCTGCACTTGCATGTTGACCGTGATCCACAAGAGCCGGTGACGCCGGTTAAATATGCGCGTCTCTGGAGCGAAATACCATCAAAAATGTCGATACTAGAGTAAGCGACAATAATTGTGTATAATGTGTATAAATCTTTTATTTGTGCATTCCTTTACAAATTGTTTTTTGTTTTTTTGTTGCAGCTACGATGGCAAAAACCAGCAACCTGATCAAAACAAAGAAGCTGTGCGTGCCAAATTCAACACGACAATCGCCTTCGTGGAGAATTATCTCTGCAACGTGGCCACCAAGGTGTGGCTATTCACCGACCAAGAGCAAAATAAACTAACTTTTGAGGTTGACTATTGCATTTTCAAAATGTATACTGACTTCTATAAGGTGTTTCATATTTTTGGGGGTTTAGGTGGTAAAATTGGCACGCGATCTAATCTACTTCGGCTTCTACAGTTTCAGCGATCTGCTGCGCCTGACCAAAACTCTGCTCTGCATATTGGATTGTGTGTCGGAAACTGGTATGGACGGCGCAACACCCGGGCGCTTTGTTAATACGGATATTGACTGTAAGTTGTTCAAATAATGGCAGAGAGAATGTGTTTCGCAGAAGTATATTTAGTGACGGTATTTCTGCTTAAGTTGTGTTATCGAAAGTTCGTTAATCCATTACTTGCTTATTGTTTTTATCGTTCGCTTAATATGATTGCGTTTATTTTTCTTTTCTTGCAACAAATTGAAATTAACGTATAAAAATATTAAAAATTAAAATATTAGCGCCAACTGAAGAAGAAACGGGTGAGTTTGTCTCAGTAGCGCCTATTACTTTAAATGGTTTTGTTCCTTCGTTACTTTCAAACAATTTTGCTAAATTATTTGCCTGCACTAACGAAAATACTACTAACCACTGCCTTCCCTCACAGCGGAAGGAGGCGTTCTACGTTCCATTGGTGACATGAACACAGTAATGACTTCGTTAGCGCTCGGTTCCGTCGGTCAAGCGATCGCCTCACCCGCCTCACTGGCGCTGCAACATCGCAAGTCTGTTTCGCAGATGCTGAAGGAGTATCCACTGGTCATGGATACCAAGTTGAAGATAATTGAAATTCTACAATTCATACTTGACGTACGTTTGGATTATAGAATCAGTTGCCTCCTATCGATATTCAAGCGCGAATTTGATGAGACTGAAGTTAGCGCAGCCGCGGCAGCAGCAGCAGCAGCTGCGGCGGCCCAGAACACAGGCACAGGGGAGTGTACGCCAAGCGATGGCAACGTTAGTAGTGGCGAGACAAGTAGCAAGAATGCGGCGCTGATGGAGGCTGCGGCCGCAGCAGCTGCTGCGCTAAGTACACGTCAGAAGAATATCGATTTGGAGTCAATTGGTGTGCAGGCAGAGGACATTTTCGACTGTGAAAGCGGCGATGCGTCGAATTTAGATTTGGATGGCCAGGGTGGGCGCACTTTTCTGCGCGTGCTGCTCCATCTCATCATGCACGACTATCCGCCGCTAGTGTCAGGCGCACTGCATCTGCTCTTCAGGCACTTCAGTCAGCGGCAGGAGGTATTACAGGCTTTCAGACAGGTAAGTAACAATATTAGAATATAACTGTTGTTTTATAAGTTTCGTTTTAAAATTTTAACATTAATTTTATTAACGCCTTCACTAATATTAACTAACATCAATTTTTCTTTTGAATCTATAACATGACTTATAATTTTTTACTTGTTTTATAACCACCCGTAACCCCATCCACAATCCGCTCTAACCGTGCTCTAGCCAAAATGGGATCATATCGTTAGTACTAACCATTTTGTGTTTTAATTTATTTTACATATTTATTAACATTTTAAGCTTAGAAAAATTGCTACAATTATTCTCTGCCTACAGGTGCAATTGCTTGTGTCCGATAGTGACGTAGAGTCTTATAAGCGCATTAAACTGGACTTGGATATTCTGCGACAGAGCGTTGAAAAGTCCGAGCTGTGGGTCTATAAGCCGAAAACCACGGATGACTACAATACTAGTATGTACCACTACCACAAAGATGGGAATATTAAGTTTTAATTCCTTATATCTTCCACCACTTGCAGCTGCTGAGCGCTCTTCTGACCCGGCTATTGATGTCTCCAACTTGAGCAATGAATATCGTGCATCATTGTCAAATGAGCAGCTAAATGAGTACAAAAAGGTTAAAGAGATACTCATACGAATGAATAAGTTTTGCGTCACATCAGGTATGTATTTCAGTTTAAGAACCTTGACCAAACTTTCTTTAACGAAAAATTAGCTGCACAAATTTATTATAATAATGTTTTTGCCGATTTGTTTTCGCCCACCCTTTGCACAATTTGGATCAATTGAATTATGACTCTGTTATTTACCTAAATGCTTCCTTTCATAACCTTAATTAGCACTTTTTATAATAATATTGTACGATTTTTACTTAACCAAAGGTCCCAACGTCAAGCCGCGCAAACACGAACAACGCCTTCTCCGCAACGTTGGTGTACATACAGTTATTCTCGATCTGCTGCAGAATCCGTATGATGAAAAGGACGATGTGCTAATGAAGGAGCTGATGTGTTTGGCGCACGAGTTCCTGCAGAATTTTTGCTTAGGAAACCAACAAAATCAAGTTTTGTTGCATAATCAGTTAGATTTATTCCTCAATCCAGGCGTAAGTAGCATCCATCTGACGTTTAAATGTTAGAGCAATGTAAATTGTTTTCATTCAGTAGAAGGTGTTTATTTTTATTAATTATATGTTAGATTTTGTAAAATTGTTTGCACCGCTTTTCTCTTAATTTAAGTTAAATTTAAATCAATAATTGTTAGAAAGATTCTTTCTTCTTTCCAATAAGCAAGCTATAGCGGTGGATCCACCGGAGGGAGGGGGTATTGGGTGTCAAAACTATTATATTGAAAATAGAACAAGTTTACACCTTTTTCTGCCACCGCTTATTATAATGGACTTGAGTTTTGTCGCTCAGTTTGTATGGCTGCTATGTATATGCTGTAGTTGTCCGATATGAAAAGTTCCGACAAATGATCAACTTGTTAGTGAGAAAAGAACATGTGCAAAATTGCAGATCGATATCTCAAAATCTTAGGGACTAGTTCTCGTATATATATATGTATATCGGAGACCCCAACGTTACCTTCTGGGTATTACAAATTTCGTGGCAAACTGAAGATACCCTTTTCGGGTTTAATTATTTCAATCATGAACTAGTTTTGGTTATTTTATTTTATTAAAAAATTTGGTTACATTATTTATTCACATTACTATACAACATTTTTAAGCAAATTATTTAAAAATAAATATTTACTTTAATTTAACTAAATTTTCTTAATGAGTTAATTAAATTGAATTCAAGCTTCTTAAGGAAATTAGTTAAATTCCCATAAATAATTGTTTGGGACTTCTGATTCCAGATTCTAGAGGCTAAGACCGTCTGCGCCATCTTTAAAGACAACCTTGCACTTTGCAACGAAGTCAACGACAAGGTCGTACAACATTTCGTACATTGCATTGAGATCCATGGCCGCCATGTTGTATATTTGCAATTCCTTCAAACAATCGTTAAAGCTGAGAATCAATTCATACGTAAATGTCAAGATATGGTTATGCAAGAGCTGATAAATGCCGGCGAAGATGTACTCGTGTTCTACAACGACAAAAGTTCTTTTAATCAGTTCGTCTCCATGATGCAGAGTGAAAAGTCGCCACTGGATGACTCTAGTCCACTGCGCTATCATGTGGAACTTGTTAAGCTGCTCGCCTGTTGTACCATGGGCAAAAATGTCTACACAGAAATTAAATGCAACAATTTGCTCTCACTGGACGATATAGTAACAATTATTTGCAATCCTGCTTGCATACCCGAAGTGAAGGAAGCTTATGTTGATTTTCTGAATCATTGTTACATTGATACCGAGGTAGAGGTTAAGGAGATTTATTCCTCGAGTCACATGTGGAATTTGTTTGAGAAATCTTTCCTAGTTGATATCAACCAACTGATTGCCATCGGCGCCAATGCCGATAAGACACTGCTCAATTATGTATTGAGCGGTGTGACGAATGTGTTGAATACCTTCTTCTCCAGTCCCTTCTCCGATCAGAGCACCATCGTGCAAACGCGTCAGATGATTTTCGTTCAGATACTGCAAGCCACCTATCGCTTAACACAGTGCAAGTGGCTGTCACTGGCCGATCGCTTTAATGTCGAGAACTGCGTTCGTACGTTGGCTGAGTCGGCGAAGACGCGTAATATTGCGATTCCGCTCGACTTGGAGCAACAGGTGGTGTCGATGTCTAGCAAAACAGCCTTGTTGACGCGTCAGACCACCAAATGGCTATTGGCCTCGAAGCAGCCAAAATATGAGACGCAGCTCTCGGCAAATTTAATGCGTTTGGACCGTTCTATTATAGAGGGCTTGCAAGATATTGTGTCGCTGTTGGAAGATCAACTGAAGCCGGTGGTGGAGGCGGAGTTGTCGTTGTTAGTCGACATTCTGTACAGATCGGAGTTACTCTTTCCGCCCGGCACCGAGGCGCGTAAAAGTTGCGAAAGCGGCGGTTTTATTAGAAAGCTAATCAAGCACACTGAGAAGTTGCTGGAGGAGAAGGAAGAAAAGCTATGTGTAAAGGTGTTGCGTACGCTGCGCGAAATGATGGCAATCGATGTGAATTACGGTGACAAAGGAGATGCTCTGCGCAACACACTGCTAATGCGGTACTTTGATCGGAAGGGGGGCGGGGGAAGTGGTGGAATTATAAGCGGTGTTGGTGGAGGTGGCGCTAGTGGTATAAATATTGGAATCGGGATTGATAGCCGTGGCATTGGAGGGCTAGGAGCAAAGGCAATCGAAGGTTTGTTGCACCAATTTATTTCTCATAAATTTTTTTTCTACATACTTATTGAATTTTAACTATTTAAGGCAAGTCTGCACTGCAAGATGGCACTGACGCTATTTTAATTGAGCAACAGAAACGTGTTCATCTTGTAACCCACGGCCCGGGCGCCAAGTATCTTCAGCGCGCTGGTAAAACTCTACATGAAGTTCAAAATCATCTAGATCGGGAAGGCGCCTCTGATTTGGTCATTGAACTCGTAATAAAGTCCGTACACTCGCCCTCAATTTTCGTGGAAGCTGTTGAACTGGGCATTGCGTTACTCGAGGGCGGCAATCCTATCATACAGAAGGGCATGTATCAAAAATTTCTCAGTGGCGACTTCAATCAAGCATTCTATAAAGTTTTCTTCGAGAAAATGAAGGACGCTCAACAAGAAATAAAGTCGACGGTGACGGTTAATACCTCAGATATTGCGGCGAAGGCTCACGAAAACAAGCAGGATGTTAATCTGGAACTGGACAAAATAGCGCGTAAACATGGCGTAAAAAGTAATGGTGTTGTTATCACCGATGAGCTAAAAAAGGAATTGCATAATGCAGGTCTTGCAACAGCTCGCGCCTACGGCAACGCACGAAGTATTCATCCGGGTGATGAAAACTCTGCCATTAGCATTAATAGCCCATTGGAAGACATACTCGCCGAGAAGCTAGAAAAGCACAAAGACAGCAAGGACGATCGCAATAAGATTTCGAATAAAGTGTTGGTCATGCAACCGATTCTACGTTTCCTGCAATTACTCTGCGAGAATCATAATCCCGATCTGCAAAATTTATTACGAAATCAAAACAACAAAACCAACAATAACCTCGTCTCTGAAACCTTAATGTTTCTGGATTGTATTTGCGGCTCAACGACCGGTGGATTGGGCTTATTGGGGCTATATATCAACGAAAACAATGTCGCATTGATCAACCAAACTTTGGAAACACTTACCGAATACTGTCAGGGGCCCTGTCATGAAAATCAAAATTGCATAGCGACGCACGAGTCCAACGGTCTCGACATCATAACAGCACTAATACTTAACAACATTAATCCGCTCGGCGAAAACCGTATGGATCTCGTCTTGGAGCTGAAGAATAATGCCTCCAAACTGTTGTTGGCCATTATGGAAAGTCGCGGCGACAGTGAAAATGCCGAACGTATTTTGTATAATATGAATCCCAAGCAATTAGTAGAGGTAGCCTGTAAAGCATATCACCAAGAAGAGATGATCGACGATGGTGATGAACATGATGGCAGCGATGCTGAAGCGGATGATGAGGTTTCGGTGAGTCCACGTGAAGTGGGTCATAATATTTACATTCTTTGCCACCAGCTGGCGCAGCACAACAAAGAGTTGGCGGCGCTACTAAAGGCCTGTGAAGATCCACAAGCAACCAGCTTTGATGCGAAAATGAGTCAGGCCTTAATGTATTACGCAACGCATACAGCACAAATTGAGGTGAGTGCGATAGGCGAATGTTGTTTCTGTGTTTTTTTTTTTTATTAAATTTATATTCTTGCTTTGAAGATCGTACGAAATGACCGCACTTTAGAGCAAATTGTTTTTCCGATCCCCGAAATATGCGAATACTTGACGACAGACACGAAAATAAAAATTTTGAACACAGCTGAACGCGATGATCAGGGCTCGAAAGTCGCGGATTTCTTTGATAAGGCCGAGGAGATGTTCAATGAAATGAAGTGGCAAAAGAAGTTGAGAGGTGAGTTCACGATACGTTTGTTTAGCATTGTGTACTGAATGAGAATTCTTGAGTTGAAATAAAAATCTTTTTTTTTTTCTAAAGGACAACCTTTCCTGTTCTGGGTCAGCAGCTATATGTCATTATGGAGCAATATACTATTTAATTGTGTGGTTGTTATAAATCTAATTGTAGCATTTTTTTATCCGTTCGACAATACTGTACCGGGTAGGCATACCATGAATTGTGTCTAGCCCTGCAATTTCGTTGATTTTCTAAATTTTCTATTTCCTCTACTTTCCAGAGCTTAGTTCACATATTTCCTTACTCTTCTGGGCCATTTTGTTGTTCTCATTGGCTATTGTTGTAACGCTACCACGTGAATCAGGAATTCGTACTTTAATTGGCTCCGTGATATTACGTTCCATTTTTCTAATTGGTCCAGAATCTACGCTCTGTCTGTTGGGAGTAGTGACGGTGAGCTCAAGTTGACTGGAAATTCAACTACAAAATAAATCTACTTCTTTCTATACAGGTGACATTGAAGAGCGTGCATATCGTAAGCATTATGGGCAACAATGGCACGTTGGAGAAGAATTTCCTCAAGATAATCACAGATATGCAGCTACTGTATCACTGCATATACATGTTCTTCTGTTTTTGTGGACTGATTTTTCATCCCTTCTTCTACTCGCTATTGGTGTGTATAATATATAAATTTGTCGAAAATATTGTGCTTTATATGATCTATTCCTTCTTTAGCTATTCGATGTTGTATATCGTGAAGAAACTCTGGTGAATGTCATACGCTCCGTCACACGCAACGGACGCTCAATCGTTTTAACAGCAGTCTTAGCTCTGATTTTGGTTTATCTATTTTCCATCATTGGTTATATGTTCTTTAAGGACGACTTTCTTGTCGAAGTGGATGCTGATGAGGGGCAGACGAGTTCAACGACGACATCGGTGCCAGATATTACCATGTCGATGGCGGCGAATGGCGCTGAAAGCTCCTGTAGCGCGCCAGATACTTTTAAGAAGGGAATATTTTGTGCTGGTGGCGGCAATGGTGGCGCTGAAGCTAGTTCTACCACCACTGCTGTCAGTGGCGGTTGTGGTGGAGATGCAAAGGAACGTTCTTGCGACTCTTTAGTTATGTGTATTGTTACCACACTGAATCAGGGTTTGCGAAATGGTGGCGGTATCGGCGATATACTACGCGCACCGTCCAGTAAGGTGAGTGGCTCATATTCAAAAAAATAAATTCGAGCTAATATACATTTAAATTTTCCAAAACGTAGGAAAGTCTCTTCGCCGCACGAGTCATCTACGATTTGCTTTTCTTCTTCATCGTCATCATAATCGTGTTGAATTTAATTTTTGGCGTTATCATAGACACTTTTGCCGATTTGAGAAGTGAGAAGCAGCAAAAAGAGCTCATCCTCAAGAACACCTGCTTTGTTTGCGGCCTTAATCGTTCGGCATTCGACAACAAAACCGTCAGTTTTGAAGAGCACATCAAAAGTGAACACAATATGTGGCATTATTTGTACTTTATAGTGTTGGTGAAGGTGAAGGATCCCACAGAGTTCACCGGACCCGAGAGTTACGTATACGCAATGGTGAAAGCAGGTATTTTGGATTGGTTTCCACGTCTGCGCGCCATGTCGCTGGCCGCCGTCGATGCCGACAGTGAGCAAATCGAGTTACGCAGCTTGCAGGCTCAGCTGCCGGAGATGCAATTGCTCATAACAAGCTTGTCGCAGCAGTTGCACGAACTGAAGGATCACATGACGGAGCAGCGTAAGCAAAAGCAGCGCTTGGGATTACTCAATACAGCGCCGAGCAATCTATTGGCGTGTTATCAGTTGCGCGACGCGAACAGTTTGTCGTGAAGTGTGTCAGCAACAGTTAGTGGTATATGAGTTATGTAACGGATTAAGCAATAATACACAATGTGGAAATGTTAATTAAGACCTTGACAAGGTTTCTCTTTTTGACTTTTGTTTTTTTTTGTTTTGTGTTTCACAAAATTTCTCGAGCTTCGGCTCTAGTGGTAGTTATTATGTGCAAGCGAAGCAATCAACGTAGCGTAAGGCAACAAATACAAGTTTCGAAAATAATATTAACTCGGCACACACAAATGTTTTTAAAACATATAAATAATTGTATGTATTCTTACATGTGTGGGTGGGTGTGTAATTATGGTGTAAAATGTCTCTCTTCCTTACATTTAAGTATAAAGTTTTCAAATTCATGTCCGCTGCGCATTATTTAGTTGTAGATTTATTTAAAATTGCAAACTCTTATTTTCTTCACTTGCCTTCTCTTTTGTCTCGATCGTATTTTGCGAATTATTTATACATTTGCGGAAACTTTTTTGATTTTTTACCTATCGAACACTGACTTGTAGCACACCTACATATTTTCTCGCTTCTTAAACAAAACACTACATACAAACTTACATTTTTAAACTTGAACTGTTGTCAACTATCTACAAAAATGCCAATAATTTACTAGGGATACCATCGTATCTCATCTCTCCATATTTTACATACATATACATATATATGTATATATTTTTTAAAGCAAAAACTCTCTACTAAAATGTGATCTTTTCGACTTTTTACTTAAATTCGTCAACAATCACACTACGTGTCCTTCCCAACCTCTACTGAAGTGTATTCAAACTAACTGCTGTGGTCTCTATTGTACTTTTTTATTTACATACAATACATTTCTATTTACAAACAATATTTTACATACATATACATACCGATATATTAGTAGATTTGACAAATTTTCGAAGTACTTTAATTAAAATTAATTATAAACTAAAATTGTAGTTTAGAGTAAACTTATGGAGACTAATTTTTAGCTCAATTAATATTAATAATATTGATTATATTACTTAAATATATTGAAAATGTAATAAACATACTTACATACACATATGTATATATATATAATTATAATGAATATGCAGTTACGGAATTCTATTGAAAAATTTAATAAAATTGTAGTCAATCACATAAAATTCAAAGGAATGTTTTACTAAATTAGCTGCCAGAATATGTATGTACATATATAATATTTAGATTTTTCAGACAGGCTATCAACATATTCGCATACAAAACAACTAATAGGGTTCATCTCCAATCGGCTTAAATATTTTATGATAATTATACCCTGAAGAGTGGGGTGTTTGTTGTGGCAAATGTTTTTTCTTTCGCTCCATACTCTGAAAAATTGGTTGATAGACACCTCTAAGAAGCGCTCTCCAAGTATGAGCTCTTAATTGTAACGGGAAGGTCTTCCGCTTAACGGTTTTATATTTTTGTCTTATTAGTAAAATTCATATCTCGTTTTCAACTCCTTGAAAAAAAATCTGCTTTCATAGATTTTATAGGAAAGCTTTTGGAGGGAAGATGCTAGAAAGAACTAGCAAAACCATTGGCTGCAAACTGAACGAAATGCGCCTGTGAAGGGTATTATTGCTTCAATGCAGCCGAAGTTAACGTTTTTTTTTTATTTTTCATTACACCAATTCACAAGAGGATTGACATTGTTCACCGAAAGACGGACAATTTTTGGAAAGAATTTTCTATATGCATAAACTTTACTTTAACCGTACTTCTTAAAGTCCAAACCAAATGTAAAGGAAGCTACAGTGATACTTATATAACCAACAAATAATTTTCGTCCAAACTATGGAGTAATATATACTGATCTCACGGTAAGTCAATACGATTTCAGAATCACTTATCTCCGTTGATTATTATTATGCCTTTTTTTCAAAGGGTTGCTGCTGCCTCAAGTTCATTAGTTTACCAAATTGGCTTGGCCTAAGCAATAAAAATTTGAAGGGTCTTACAATAATATATCATAGTTTAGTTTTGTTCCTCTATAGTATTTATAACGACAATAATGTATAATGTAATCAGATTCCATTAAACTTTTCATTATGCAATGCGGAAGACGTTTATTCAATAGAGAGTGGGCCAAATATAATACCACCTTATAATTATATATATACTTGTATATGCATGTAATTCTGTTATTGGGTTAAACCACTCAATAACTATGCTAGCATCACTAAATACTCATTGAAATTCCGGCAAATTGGGCTACCGCGGGCTCCTGCACCGCTCTTCGTAGTGAACCGGTTAAGTCTGTACAGTTACAGTTAATCAAAATATTTCGTTTCCTGTCAATTTGGCGATTTAATTTAATCTACTTTGTAATAATTCGAAAGCTTGGCTGAAGTGTTAAAGCAACGTAGAAGCGCACGTCGAAGAGAGCGCCTGATTGGCGTTAGCCGAAAAGCGAAAGGTGCACAAAATAAACTGTTCTACGTGACCGTTTGCCGCAGTCCCTTTGACGCAGATATCTTAATTGCAGCAGCTCGTCTATTCGCAGGTATCAGTGGGTGCCGAAATATTGGAATCTTTGCTATTGTTGTGATATTTTTGCAAGCGGTTGAAATGGACGTAGCCAAGCAAAATCTGTATAAAAAGGCTTCGCATTTCCAGCGCTGATTCAGTTTGTGTCTTCCACTTGTTTCAGCAGTCAAGCTTGAAAGTATCTATTATTTCAGCTCTCCACACTACTCGGCAGTTAACTAACGGAATAAGAATTCAAATACAAAAATGTCCACTATGGTCAGTAAAATTTGGTAAGCTCGTAGTAAATGAGGTTAATATAAAAAATTACCTTACACAGATCACACATGTCTTCTTGCTGTACGCCATCGGCTTCATTGCCATAAGTGCAGGTGAGGGAAATGTAGAGGTAAACCCCTTAACATCGGAGAAGTCTTTGAATCGCCGCAGTCTGTCTGGATTTGGCAGCGAATCAGGACACACAGTAGCTATCAGTGCTAACCCTTGGTTGGGTGGCGGCAATAATGCACATTTCAGTGGCGGTTTTGGGGACCTAGCTGTTAGCGGCTGGAATCCTTGGAAGAATTTGTAAAGCAATATCAATATTAAATAAAAATTTATCATATTTATTTTTAATTCCTACACTGTGCCTATCTTACAGTGGTGCGAGTCACAGCTCGGCGCCGTCACCCAGCGAAGTGGCTAATGCCATTGCCTCCGCAAAACAAGCTTCAGCCAATGTATTAATTTCGCAACAACAAATGCAGGCCGCTAAAGAGAATGTGCTCAATCAACAACGCATGGCTATGGAGAAGGAAACTGCTGCCGCTATACTCACACAAAAATCCGAGGCAGCTGCCGCTATTCAACGCTCCGAAGCAGCGGCGGCCGCACAAGCTGTAGTGTTGGCGCAGCAACGATTGGCCGCGTCAAAAGCTGCGGTGGCGCATCAACAACGTATTGCTGCAGCGCGTGAAGCTGAAGCAGCATCGGCATTGCAACGATCGGCTCATGCGGCTGCGGCTGAGATACAGAAAACCGAATATGAAGCCTCCAAACTGGGACAATATACACGAAACGGCAATGCTGGGGCGGCACATCATCTCACCTTGACCAAGGATGTGGCATTCAGTCCCATAACGGCAGGCACCAATCATGTACCCAATGTGCAGTCATTTGGTCCATGGGCGAGCAGTGGAGGCAAGGGATCGATTGGTGGTGGTGCTGGATCCGGTGGTTGGCTCTAAACCGCTCAATTTAAGCTTCAAAATATCCACATATGTTTATTAGACTCTATTCAACAATTTGTTATAACTAATTTGTATATTCCATTTTTGCAATAAAAAAGCAATTCGCTACATGAAACCGTAAATTGTCTCAAAGCACTTTTCCTCAGCTGAAACGAAGAGCAGCAGCAAAAACTTTATTGTGCGTCGGCCGGGAATCGAACCCGGATCAACTGCTTGGAAGGCAACTATGCTAACCATTACACCACCGACGCACCTACCAGCATTCTCTCCTATCACATATTTGAACACTGTCAACGCTTGACAAAACATTCTTTGAACTAATTATCAATTATAGATCTACAAATAATTCTGTAATTGCGTAAAATAGCGCCACTATGTAATTTCTAATTGATATACCAATAAATAAAAGTAATGATTCTTGCTTGTGAATTTCTCTGTAATTTCAAGTATTTTTAGAAGAATTTCTTTTACTTTGACTCACACTGTGTTGCAGGCATTTGCCTAAATATGAAAAAGCTCATTTGGATTATTATTAATGTTAGCGTCGGTGGTGTAATGGTTAGCATAGTTGCCTTCCAAGCAGTTGATCCGGGTTCGATTCCCGGCCGACGCACAGTAAATTTTTTATATACCAAAAAGGCATACCTGGAATCCTACATCCTACAAAACAGGAATGTTTATGTGAATTTTTTATGATAACATGATCTAAACTCCCTATTAAAATCAATGGCACATTATAGTATGACATTTGGAAATATTCTGAATATTAAAAATACGGAAATAGCAGCAATTATTCGAACGTGTATCGGAAAGAATTAGATAAAATGTATATAAAAATTTTTAAATAACTCTCCGGCGTTATATTGAAAATTATGTAAAGGAACAGCGTACGAAATTTCAAAATGATCGGTACAGTAGTTTTAAAGTTGTGTGGAAAACGCTTTAAAATTTTGAAATCTGATGTAAAACGTGAGACATAAAAATACTCACAACTTTGTTAAGTTTTCTTTAATCGATTGAAAATTTAAACACAATATTCTTGAGCATTCAGTTAAGAGCCTACTCCCCCCTTAGCAAGTTAATAAATGTTGTATTTTTTAATAAAAATGTGCAGTTAATATACACAAACCAATTTCTACATGCTCGCTTTAAGGAACAAGTAAATTATCGCGAAACAAAGAAATGTGATGATGAGGAGGAATGCGTGATAAAAATTTGGCTGATAGCAAAATAAAAAAATTTGTAATCATAAAATAACAAGTAATAAAATATTATAACGTCAGAACGATCTTAAAATCTAATTTTTTAACACTTCAAACCAAACCTATTCGGTCGATCAGTCATACTTTGAATAAAAAAGTTACTCAAACACATTCTTAAAGAAAGTAAAAACATCACTTATTAATAACTTTTTCTTTAATTGAAACGGCTGTAACTTTAACTGACTCTGTCTGAGGTATGATTCAAATATAAAGGTCGATTATTTTTTGCATACACTTTGTATGTGCAGTTTTCCCTTCAGATTCATAATACTTCCATTACTTTGTTACGCTTCTATTTGAACATACTATTTACTACCTATTCTTCTAAGTCTTTCAACAGCTGTTTCTTTTTAACAGTGAAATAAAAATATATTTTTTATATTGTTTGCAACATTATATTCATAACACTACAATTTATTAGAAATCGTCGCCATATTTCACATTTACGAGTAAATCATTCGCTTTTACATTAATGCAAATCGCTATCAGAATTAAATTTGTATCAACTTTTTGTTCATTTTGCAGTAATAATATTTATTCTTCGTCATTATGCACTTAAATGTAAATATCTGTTTATTTTAATATGTTTAGTATGTATGTATGTATATGTTTTATATGATGTACATGTGTAAATATAAACCAATATATTATATAGTAGTGGTCGTATTTCGAAGTTGTAAAATATTAAATTATTTACAAAAAAATCGTGTATGATATATAAATAGGTGTAAAAAAATAATATAAGATAACACTGGAGAAAATTGTGTGAAATTATGTGTTATTTAATATTATGCTCATGTGTGTGTGTGTGTGTGTGTTGTCTGCATTGTACTCAGGTAATACTAGCGAATGTGAAGTTTTAACAAATGTACATTAAATTCAAAAATTGCATTTGTTATTTGGTGCGAAGAAGAATATTCTAAAATAAAATATAAAAAGACATACAACTATGGCAAAGTGAATTGTTTGTATAAATAAAATACTTGTACACAGGTTTATGTTTTAATAGAAGTATGTAGAATTGTTTGTGGGAATTAGCGGATGAAAATGACTGATTGACAGGTGGATTATACTGTAAATAAGTTGTTTTTTCGTTTGTTCGTCCTACTATGTGTTGTGCCTTTCCTTTCCAATAAATATAGTTCATGCATAATATTTATCCAACGTGTAAACATGTATGCACACATATTAACTTTTCTTTTCATACATTTTTGTTTTGCTGCTAACAACATACATATATATGGTATAAACATAATTAGCATATTTCTCGTTAAATATAAATATTATTTGCAAAAATTTTTACTTAAACTTCATACTTCACATATGCAGCTGCAATTAGTTAAAAGTTCGTAAATTTAATTTTTGACATAGCCTTATATTCAGTTTATTGCGAAGCTAAATTGATTTTTTTTTTATTACCACAGCGCGTGGTTGAGGTGCTGGGGAGACCTTTGAAAGGAAAGCAAAGCTAGGTGATAAGAGCAGACGGGGGAAAGGGCTAGGGCTAGTAATAGTTATATGTAAATATCTATCAATATTTTTATGTATAATATTTGTATAACTATTCTTCGCTTGTATATAAATTGTAAATGTCGTATTACTTATGTGTATTTGCTACTGACCAACATCTTTAGACTTTCATAATAATTATTATTTTTTGTATTGTTTTTTCATTTGTTACCAAATTGTATTTATGTATAATATATTCGTACATAGAATTCGTATTGATAATTTAATAATATAGAATTAACATTATTTTGTTAGTTTTGTTGCTACTTAAAATGTAAATCTCATTCAAATTTTTGGTTGCGTTCTTATAAGGGCGTTTTGACTACGGCTAGATAATCGATTTTTTCTGTTCCATTCATTTTCGTAAGTAATAAACGTAACTAGTTTGCTGCGAAATTCACGAAATGCTGTACTTCTGATTGCTTTAAATGATAGTTAATGGAAGTATTTCGAAAATATACATAAAATCGTAAAAGAAATTTATGTGAAATTGATATTGAATGTGCGCTCAAAACAGAGCTGCAAAGAGTAAAATATCATAATTTATTAAAAACCCTTAAGTTCTTCATTTAAAAGGGGGTAATTAAAAACCGAGACCATTTATTTGCGATGTACTAAAATAAAACCAAAAATCGGTGGTTAAATAAATAAAAAATAGTATTTCGTGTTAACACATTTATATAAGTAGAGTTCTAACGGCATTACAAACAAAATGGCTTTGAAAAATACTCTATATTAAATAGCCTTAAAGCTATAGAAGAGAGCTACAAGCGAAATTATAAAAAAAAAGATTATGTAATATAAGTGCGATATTCGAGTTCATTTGAGTAAATATGTATGCTTTTTAGTAACTACATACGAGGTGTGTTCAAAGGAAAAGGTGAATTTTGAATTTTTTTGAAATTCTGTTGTCATGTTGCACATGATAAACATATGTGTCCGATTATAACAAAAACAAAATATTGATAATCGAATGTACACAGCCCGCAAAAATCAAAATTCACCTCTTCCTTTGGACACAAATAGAAAATTAGTTTTCATTGCCATCGTGGCATATAAAAACAAGAAATTATTTATATGAAATCGTTTCATGAGCTACGCGCTATTTTCTGGTAAGGAAATGCCGAATTTGTAAAAATTGTACGCAGAAAGAAAATAAGTTGTATAAAGAGTAAAACAAAAAACCAATGAAAGAAGAGTAACTACAATGTCAACGAAAATATTGAGGTGGCTCACTTAATATATACTTTTTGTTTGCACGACTAGATGCTTTATATGGATGTACAATAAAATATCCATATAGTACTAGCTGTATGTATGCACGTTGCACATTGTAAATCTAATGTGTGTATATGCTATGTTATACAAATATATATGCCTGTTGATTAATATGTATGTATATAACTACTGTGAATCTTCCATCAACACATATATATGTATATACTATATATGAACGAATGCATATGAAATGTATGCGCATGATCATATGAAAGTATCGTGATCGTTTTGCGATTGACACTCGTTGTATGGACGTCAGCTGCCAGTGCTACGGCTACTTTACATACAAAACCACTCATTGGCTCGCATTTATATGCTTCATATAAAATACTTGCCAATTTATATGTAAATCAAAAACCATTCTTATAATTTATTAGCTAACTTTAGCTGCTTCTCGCAGGCATTCCGTCTTATTCACTTTCCGATCGTCTTATACTGTTGTGCCATATGCATTGAAGACGGCGCGCGAACTGTCTGTGTCCAGCGATATATCTTCAGGGCTGGCCAAGTCGACGCGTACATTCGAGTTAGTGCGCCGGCGCGCCGTTTGCGCGGCGCCCCAATTGCTAAGCGTCCAATGAAAACCGGATGTTTGTACGGGCTCCTCGGACACTTTTACCTGTGTGCAAACCTATTAAAGAACAAATAGTTCGATGTTATTGAGAGTGCATTTCAAGGCAGGTGCGACCAGCTCACCTCACGGTTAACGCAGGGCAATGTTTCGGTGCCGTTGCCAACGATGCCTGAGCCGGAACCGGAATCGCGTGTGCTGCCAATGCTGCTACTAGTGGCTAACGAGTCGTTACTAGATTCTGTTACCACACCGCGATAGCGCGCAACTGATTGCACGGCCTGCAATAAGAGGAACATCAAATGAATCAATATAATTGGCATAAAGAGGCGTTGATGCTCGCATGCTTACCATCACATCACCGCCTTGACAATCCTCGATTGACTTGAGAATTTCCCAGACGAGTTCCGAGTCGAGCGGTATAGGATTCTCGGAGTCACGATTGTGTATGGCGATCGCAATGTGCACAGGATGCGGCACAGGTAACGGTATAAGCAATTTCTCCGTGACGCTCTTCCCGTCCGTTTTCTTTTTCCATGGACGCCATGGTTTCAGTGGCTCTGGCGCTTTCGCATTTTGCGAACGGTGAGCGCGCACGCGTGGTGTCGTTAAGCCGACGGACATGTCTCTGTTACGATGTAATGGAAGTGGTAAGTTGCTGTAATCTTAATTAACATTAAATTTATATACGCTTACCTCTTCTCCGGCTTCCTGAAGTTGAGCGTGATTCTTGAACGCGGATTAAAGGCCGTCACTTCAAGAAATGGCAAATGCACTTGCACATTACCACGCGGCGCGTACACGTTACCCAGCAAATCCAAACCTTTGGAACCTATCACATCGGTAGCGTTTTGTACCATTTCTGTGTAACGCGTTAAGTCGAGCGAGGGATGCGGTTCGAGTTTAAAATGTGTATCGTTCTCAGTCAATGGCGTTAGAAAATCTAAGCTAAATATTTCGGTATACATGAGACCGGCCAGACCGGGCCAATCGTTTACGCTGAGGCCCTGCGAATAGAAATGAAAGCGTTAATATCGTGATTCTGCGTTTAACTGTAAAGTTGCACTGTGGTTTACCTTATTATCCCAAAAGTCATCCTCACTAATGGATAGCCTGGCAATAACATGCGACGGATAACATTTCTCCAATGTATGGGCGGCCAGTTGTATGGCAATCTGCAAAAGCAGCAAGTTTTTTCTTTATACACTTTGTTCTTGTTTTTCATTCACACTCACCTTCAACTCTTTGGTATTCAATTTTATGCGCGTTTTCACCTGTGTCGTCAGCGAGGTTTGCAGTTCTCGTCTCCGCTTTTCCAACTTCTCGTGTAGGGTGCTCATTAGATCGTGTGCCTCACGATCCAGTGTCATATACGGCCCTGTCTTCGCCAGCTGCGCTGAGAATGGACCAAAGCAAGCTTCTACGAATTGACTGAAATCCTTCTGCGGCTGCAGTATGATGCGCTCCATGGCGTGTTGATATGCCTGAAGTTCGTCCAACTCCATTTTCGCTTCAAAAGCTGCCAAAGCTTGTTCGGGTTTGATGATAAAATAGTAGTCGAGCGCTAGGCCTGGTCCAGCTATACGCTTCACAGCAATGCTATCGGAAGCCGGTACACGGCCACATTTTTTTATGAACAAGTGAAATGTCAAGGAATCCCATAGCAGACGGAGCGAGAAGCGGGCCACTCCAACTAATAAAAAAAATGTAGAGAGTTTGAGATCGAAAGGAGAAATCTTTTAATTTACAAGCGCTCTCAGCGACGCTTACCAACTAAAATTATGGTCGATGCCAGTGGACAGCAGAACGTAGCGACCAAAACAGCTGCAACCGGTTGTAAAAGGCCCTGTATCATAACGTTCCAAATAACTGCCTCCAGGAGTATACAATAACGATTGCGCAAGTTATCCGGACAGTCCAAATCGTAAACGAGTATCATATAGAGATGCAAAAGCACTGTAAATATAGGAATCCAAAGCGGCGCGGTCAGCGCTAATGCAATACTGAGAAAGCTGGTGGCTAAGCAAATCAACGGAAATGCGAATAATATGATAAGAGTGCCGAGAAAACCCTTAAAGAAATAATTCCACACCCGATTTAAGTTGCGCGTCAGTCCTTTGCCAATGAAGCCTACGAGTCGAAGAGAACAGGGATGGAAATTTCATGTAAACTAAAACAATGCAGAACTGTATGAGCTCACCAGTGTCCGGTTCCGTTTCGAAGTGTGTACGTGATTTTGATATGTGTCGCCAGAGTTCGATCAAGCGTGAGGCCATCGTCTGCGTGATGCTGGTCTTGCGCGGAAACAGAGTGCCATTGATTTGCGACAGCTCCAAGTCCGGCATGAACGGCTTCACACAGAAGAGCGCACGCAACCCTAATGGACTGCACCAGGGCACCAGTATGCCGAGCAGAAACATCATGTTCCATGTCCAACACCAGGTGCGTTGCAGTAAATTTAGTAAACGCCAAAGTGGCCAGCGCGTGCTGGTTGTGCGTATGATTTCCTTCTCCACCAAGAATACTGGCTGACTGGGATCAGATCGTGGCGTTACGATCGAGGTAGCCTGCTGACTTATTACTGTTGGTATCACATCCGATTGACCTTGAAAGTTGCGTCGTATTATCCAAGCACTCGGCGACCATATGCGGCAAGCCCATTGGAAGCTGCGCGTCGGAGTTTTCGCATTCTTAAGCTCTTTGAGTAGAACTGGTTCGCGCTCCTTCATGAATGCCAAGTCGCGACTAAGAAAATAGGCAGTTTGGTACAAATTATGTTTGGTGCACATTTTCAGCGCCTCCTCATGTGCCGACCATGCAGATTTACTGAGTTTGCTCTCCTCAGCTTTTCGCAATTTCGAGCGAAGCCAAGGCGCGACACGCGACAAAACCGAATGATCGTTGGCAAGACATTTCTGATGATCTTCGCGTGTACGCTTAATATCCTTCTGCACTTTGTCCATCGCCTTGTACATGAACACAACGGATTGTGCCTGTTGAACCAGAAGTTTAGGAATTCCATCACCTAGCTCCGCCAATTTGGGGTTCGAGAGTATGGAGGAGTAGACGCGTTGTAGGTATTCCTTCATAACCGCATCATTTACTTCCTAACAAAGATTTTTAGCATTACTATTAGCATTAAAATAAAATTCAACACTTGCTTACTTCCTCGATTTCCTTGTCGCTGAGCTTTTTGGCGCGCAGCTCTGCAATGAGGCGTTCGCGAAAGTGCAGAAACCAACCGCGTGTCTCGCGTTCTAATATGCCGATAAGCACCGGCAATGCTTTGCGCATGACGTCACGGCAGAACAGGCGCAAATCAATCTCCTGACCCTTGGGTGTGAGGAAGAGATACGGAACCGGTTGTATTACCTCGCAGCTATTGAAATCGAATTTTTCCATTGTAGCGCGACGCAGCATTTTGCGCACGTACGAACACAGCCCATCCAGACAGTCCTCGAATTCGGGCTAAAATGCAAAAAAGAAAAGTGAATTGGCGTATAAAATAACCGTAGTATTTTAGCAACTATGGCTACACTTACGCGACACACAAGCTCCGCGATTAGAAAGCGGCAGCGCTCTTCCTTGATTTTATAATCCAAGTTATGCGCGAGCAATGCCGGCACCCCTACAAAATAAGACAAAAACAATAATTAATATTTTAATCGTTTTTCATAATACTCCACGTACCGATAAACATATCGACCAGCTTGATGATACCATCTAGAAGCGCCTGCGCGGCGTGTACTACCGAAAAGAAGTGCCCAAAAATGCGCGCACGCGCCGTCACAACAATAAAACGTGCGGCCAGCGCCAAGTCGCTGAGGAAGGAATCATGGGCGCGCAATGTGCCCTTCTGCAGCAGCTGCGACAGTCGCCACTTATGCACTTGGCCGGGAAAGTGCAAACTGGGCACATCGAATTCACTGTGTCAAAAAGTAGAGAAGAGAAATATAAAAGGAAAATGCAAAGCAGAAGGAGGGCAGGGCAACAGCAGTATGTGGAAATCAATAAAACAAATCAGTTCCGGTGAAGTGCGTTACTAAAGTGTGGTGTTATGGGCGTAATATGGCGGTAGCGGCGCTTCAATGAGAGATGTGCCTTGGCATGCTGACGAACTACTAAGCAAAATCATAAGTGTACATGCTAAATAATTGCTTTATGGCTGCGTAGCTCCTAGTAATGTTCAGAACATAAAAAGGGAATTGCATTTTTATTTTTGTTGTTTTTGCTTTTGTTTTCTTATTTCCTTGGGTAGTTTGTATGCGTATTAATTTAAAGAGGAATGCGTGCCGCGAATGCGCAAAATGTCAGCGAAGAAATGTCAAACGCTTAGCGAGGAGCTTAGCAATTGGGTGAGAATGAGGAGCACACTGCTTTGTTGTGAGAGTGTTTTTGTTTCTTTTTTGTAGTTTTTTTTATTGGTGGCAAGCTAATTTTTTGCTTAATGGTACACAAATAGAAAGATTAAATGCTGTTAAGTGAGGTTAGGGAAATTATAGCGGGAATTTTCAACAACAGTTTACAATTTATTAGGAAATTATTTGTTTTAAACAACAATTTTAGCAGATTTAATTATTTTGGAAATAGGAATAGATATGAGTTTGGAAAATAAAAGAAAATTATATCCAGGGTAATTTATACTAAACTACTTGAAACATGCACATATAATATAATAAATAGAGATATGCATATATATTTCAATTGAGGTTATGTGGATTTCATTTTTATTTTGTAATAAAATGTGATAAAATTTATAATTTTAGGTTAGGTCGAAGTTGTTCTTAATCTCTAATTGTTATTCCCTCGAAACAGGAATAACTTAGGCATAATCAAACTTTAAGCACTATGTTTTAAAAATACCCCAAAATGTATCATCCTAAAGTTTATTTAAGTGGTTGTATCCAATTTCAAGTCAGAATAAACGCTATTTTTCGTGACTTTTTTTAAAATTTATTTGATAAAAATCGGTGATTCATTTTGAAAATTTATAAATTCCTTTGATCCCGGAGCACCAAAAAAAAGTTGGCGTTGAGGAAGATTTTTCTGCTTAAATTTATCTAAAATCCAAAAACTAAAAAATTTATTATTATTATTATTTATGCATGCAGGTAATGATCGAAGAACGACTC
The DNA here is from genome assembly GCF_042242935.1 of Bactrocera oleae. NCBI lineage: Eukaryota > Metazoa > Arthropoda > Insecta > Diptera > Tephritidae > Bactrocera > Bactrocera oleae. The sequence continues at coordinate 24,814,311 of NC_091536.1, forward strand.
AAAATTTATATTTTTGATAACATGGCGGCCAAAAAAAGTGATTTGTAATAAAAATTTACGGTTAAGAGTGGCTTAAAAAATCGAAATTATTGTCGAAATCCTATTCCTTTCATCATTACCAGACAAATAAATCTAAGAAGGTTGAATTTTTAATTCAATCGGTTCCGCAGTTTTGGGGAAATTCTCCTCAGCGGCTCTGAAAACTGCATTTCGAGAAAAACATGCTTAAAGTTTAGGGAGCCGATTACATTATAGTAAGTTGAAATTTATTACAATACGCTCATATACTATTTGCCGAAGAATATTTTCAAATATACATTTGATATATGTAATTATAAGCAAAAAATGCGTTTTTTTGTTTAATTCGCAAGTGGTTATGCAACTGAAATACAGCAATGAGACAACTAGGCGAATATGGCAATATAATCGTTAAAAATATAAACTTTTAAGAGATGTGCACATCATTCTGAAACAACTCGATCTTCGATGATGCCCATAAATATCAGCGTTTCTACATAGAATTAAATTCATTTTAGCATAAACACATACACAAAAAAAAACAAATATGGAATTGAATGTACATATGGTATATATGCACATATGTATGTATGTATGTATATTTTATTTTGTACATATGTAACGCAGGTATTTGATACGCAGCTTAATAAACACAACATTGAAATGGAAATTAATTGTTTTGTAAATAAAAAATTATTGAAAATGTACACAAAGGCAAATATATGCAAGTATGTGTGTATGAATATTCTGAATTTGTTCATTTGAACGGTATTTACCCATTTTTACGTATTGTTTCCAATTGTTCCAAAGTTAATTTCTTTGGCTTGCCGTATTTATCCTTTTGCAAGCTTTACGCGTATATTTTACAACATTTACAAATAGTTTGGATTATTTATTTTAGATTTTAAGAAAAACAGAAAAGAGATTATCATGATGATATTGAATACAGAATTGTAAAAAAAAAATATTATTTCTTAGGAAAAAATCAAGCACTGTACAATTAGTAAAATAAATTAAGGAAGAAAAGCAAAAATACGAAAAACAACTGTTTCTTAATACAAAATTTTGATTTCGAAAAAATCTTCGTAATTTGCATTGTTACTCTTAAAGGTGTGTAATGGTGTAAAATAAAAGAAAATGCAAATTGAAAGCGAATGGTCTAAGTATGAGTTTATTAGAGAAAATCTCTTCCAAGCCAAGCCTGCGCAGTGAGCTGACTTTAATGACTGTATGCTAAGCCGTGATTTTATTGATAAATTAAATTCAAACTAATTATTTATTTAATGCGAGTAATAAAAAATATTCAATATTCTGCAAAAAAATTACATTTTTTTTTAGCGCTGCTTCAGCAGCCAAGCTCTAGCTGATGCGCACATATGTATGTAAACAAATAAATTAACCCGCATTGTTAGCAATAATAATCAAGAGAATGCAAAAAAAGGGAAACAAATCTTTTGCACAACAACAAACAAAAATCACAATTGAAAATAACAAAACAAAAAAATAAAAATACTGAAAAAAAAAACTAAACAAAAAAGGAAAAAAATCACAAACTTAAAAGCGATTATAAAATCGATAAAGTGGCTCACCCAGACTCGCGCAATGACTTTAGCTGCGAATTGGTGAGGCGTCGCGGTTCACCGCTGCCATCCGATGCAACGGCATCCAACTCATCAAAGGGCGGCGCTATAAATAGGTCGCGCAAATTAATCGGTCGCGTTTTGTTGCGGTTACTGGCGCTGTTCGTTGCATTGTTGACGGTCAGTACTAGTGTTGTTGCGGATAGCGGTTGCGGGAGTACTGCGAAACCGATGACATCGTTGTATTAGCAAAGGAAAAACAAAACAAAGTAACAAAGTTAATCAGTGTGATCATCATCGTGTGTGTGTGGGTGTGTGTGTAGTTTGTGTCAAAACTCACCGATTGGGAAGGTTTTCCAATGATACAGAAACTGTTCGGCTACGTGTTTGATTTGTTCGACCAGCTGCTCGACTTCGGGCGGTGCGCCAACCAACTTAACCGTAAATTGTACAGGTTCACGTTCTGGGCCGGTCAATGATAGTGGACGTAGATGGGTACCGGAGGCACTGCCCGCTAATGGCAGCATTGACATTTTCTATCCACAAATTGTTTGAGTTTATTCGCTTTTACTTCTTAGCGTATGTATCGGTTTTTGACTTTGTTGATTTCGCTTAGTTTACGTTATGTTTCAGCATGTCACATACATTACCGATAATTATTGAATGCTTCATTTTGGCTATGAGGCGTAGATGTCATGGAGTTTGAAATGTGAGATTCGTTGATTCTGTAAAATTAAGAAAGGCCTTTATATAAAGAATATTTAATTAAATAATTTTTTTTAAAAATTAGGATTCCCTTAAAAAATGGAAATTATTATCAAAATCTTTTTTCTTCGATCAAATCAAATCTAAATTTTAGCAGAATATTTTCAAATATACATATGTACGAGTGCGCTCCAATGTTCATAGAAGACAACGCTACGACTACCGTCGACGTCATAAAACTATAATTTTTGGGAAATCTTAAGAAATGTAAGAGGATTAAGTATATATAAATATTTCTGTGATTTACTGATACAGAGGGCGACCTATTATGTACTTAGCTTAAAAAAAGGGAAACTATTGAAAAAAACCATTTATTTCTCAATATAATCTCCCTTTTAATCGATACACATGACCTAGAAAAGCTACTACTTTTATAAATCGTCTGGAACATATGTTTTTCGGAGAAGAATCAAAATACCGACCGATATCCTCAGGCGGTAAAAGAAAAACTAGGAGTCTAACTCGGCTAAATTGAGAATACACTCCGTTCCTACCGCAGGCGGGTCTACAAAACCGCAACTGGGCTTCGATTTTTATACGACCATGTGCTGTCAACTCGACATATGTATGTATGTTCGTACTCTGTTTGTTTCTACAGTGATACTTTATGATTTTAACCGTTGGATTTCTTCTGGTTGAAAATACTAAAAAAATCTAACAATAAAAACAAACAGCTGTAGTGATCAAGTGTACGTACAAGTGCTGGAATTGCGGCTTTTGGAATAAATCCAAATTAAAGACATCAAACGCTATTAAGGCGGAATTCTTGATGGAATAATAAACAACAACAATATTAAGACCGACGGCAAATTGAAAGTGAAATATAAAGCGGACAAATGCACACATGTGCGAAATCGCCATGTGAATATACTCGCGAAACAATCTTTTTTGGTTCAAAAGTGTATAAAAAAGATAAGAAAATTTTAAGCAGCACAGCTTGGGCGAAATTTCGAAAAATTATTTTTTTTCTTCTTGCATGTATCGATAGTCTATACCTTCTAAATCAACATAATAAAATTTCAAATAATTTTTTGATTTACAGTCTTGTAAAGTGTACTAATCGGACTACGATGTTCTATAAATCTTAAAAAACCTTCCGCATATTACCTAAATATATGTATATAGTATAAACAAAGATCGCTGTTGAAGAAATTACAATTTCAACAAGTGAGGGATAGCCGCTTGAATAACAACAATAACAATCCAAAATTATATAAATAACAAGTTTTTGAATATTGAGAAATACGATGCGCGTTATATGGGTGGGGTCAAGAAGCCAAGTATTGCAGCACGTTTTTCTTCACTCGCGTAAACAAATTAAAATTCAGTATATGTATGTATAGAGCATAATTGTTAACTGATTAAAATTATAGACACTAAAAATATACATACATGTACAACAAGAAAATATAAAAACATGCAAATACATATGTAATATTATAATATCACAAAACCGTAAATACAACTTTTAATAATTTTTGAAGCAACTAAACTAAATTATATGTTAAAGCATGTACACACATTTGCAGAGTGGAAAATATAATATACATGAATACAACTTCTGGAGGGTATAAAATCAAAATTCCAAAATACTGTTTGTTTACACATTTTATTTTGGAGGCTGAAAACAAGTTTTATTAACGGCGGGATCAACTTTTGGGCATGGGCAAATGTGCGATACATATTTTTATATATTTTCTATGTACATTTACATATATTTCGAAGAAAATATGAATATATTATTAATATAATAATATATTATATAAACAATATATTATATAAATATTTGTTAATGCTCTTGAAAATTAAAAATATGTTCAAATATATTTATTAATAAGATAATACTATTATTCCATACTGTTCGGGGACAATTTTCAAGTTTTCAAACTACCAGGTTCATCGGTTAATATATGTCCTAATCGACATAACGTAAATTGGATCAAGTTGATATTTCAGGGGTCACATAGAAGTTAAGATATTATTCACATCAATATTTAGAATTTTTTTTCTCAAACATCACGTGAATGATCTCTTATAGGTACGTACATACGTAAATAGTATGCAAGGAATCACATAAAACAAACGTACAAATGTAATTTATAAATGATTTCTTCCTAAAAAACTACAATAAAATTACCTCAAGTAAGTGAAGTTATCGTGCACACAAAAATTTAACCATTTACACAAGTTCTAATATTTGTGTGGAACTTAGTTAGTATAGCATGGCGTCACCAACTTTACTATTAAGCCCTCGTCGCACTAATATATTCTTATATTGCAACTGTATTATTACATATAAGTTTAATTGTACATATTTACATACATATATTCATAATTGTATGCTCTTGCTTTTAGATCCAATCAATTCTTAAGAAATTTGGCTTTTTGATATAAAAACGTTGACAGTATCAAGAGCTACAAAATATAATTATAAAGTCAAAGTCAGGTACAAAATCAAAGAATAAAAACAACTCAAAATTTATTACTATTGTACATATGTATTCTTGTTCGTGGCGTAAGCATTAATAGAGTTGTTGTTGCTGGGCTGTATATTGAAGCTTTCGTTGTAGCTATTGCTACCATTGATGGGATGTTAAATCAACGAGTTAAATTTCGGCAAATAACTGCTCAGTATTTATAATTTATGTGTGTATGGATGTATGAATAGCGATTTAAATTAAACTTGTTGTGAGAACTAATTTACATACAACTCATAATTGAAATACTGTAAATGAAATTTGACCAGAGTACTGTCCAAAAATTGCTTCAATATTTAGAGTCTATACTAAATCTTTAATTTGCAACTCATTTTACTAAAGTAAATTATTAATATTTCTTATATATATGTATATAGAATGGAGCGGAAATATCTTTGTAACTCAGTTCGCAAATTCCACGGTATGACAGACAGGAATGTGATGCAGCGTAGTCAATTAATTTATTTATACGCGGAATGTGTCTGCGTACATACGAACAAGTATGCATGTTGTTGTTTTGCGTACTTTTCTACTTGAACTCACCGTTTTTGACGTGTGCGGTGCTCTACTCCCAATTACAAGCTCAAGTCTTTACAGCCGCCATCACCAACTATGCGGTACGTATTGCTTTCTCAGACTTGTAATAATCTTGCAGCCTCTTCCTGGCACGGTCAGCCGGTCTACCTGCAGATCAACGTACAATCCTCACTCGAAAGGTTTTTCTTTGAGAGTCTTTATATGTATTGTCTGTTCTTTGTAAGCTTATTTTTATTGTTGTAACTGCAGGCACTGTGCCCCCCACTTATACCACAAAATACAACCGTTTTACTGCATCTTACATTACTACTCCATTGTTTGTTGCATTTTATTTATATACATATCTATTTTTTCAGCCACTCTTATTATAGAAGGTACTTCCTCAAGTGACAAAAGGGATTCAAATCAACGAAGCAAAACCTAAAGAATCAGATTTCTTCACATTTTTCAAATCAAGATTGTATTTATTTTAACAGGCGCCCTATATTTTAATCGTCTACATATCTATATATCCTATTTTTAAATTAAAATTATCTTTTACAAGGCAGTATCACTTCACGGTTCTTTCCGTTTCACTCCACGCACCGCTTATTTCCTTTTTCAGTTCTACTCCGCTCGCCACTCCACTTTGCACAATTTTCATTCACACTTCATCTTTATTTCCACTTCGTGTTATAGATTTTTCCATTTTCATTTTTATTCTTTTCATGTTTCTTTTATAATTCAATACAATTTTTTTTCATCTTCTCAATTTTAATTAGAATTACATATATGTATGCCTATTGATTGTGGATATCTTTTAGATATGTTTGTTTGTTCTAATAAGTAAATTCTCACTTTCTGTTTAGAAAATATTGGAAAATGCTATTCTAGTCAGAATATGTGAACAAAACGAACTTACACACCGAGTGCACCTTTGAATTCTCTGAAAATCTCGGAAACACTGAAATGCAACTTTGTTCCTTCTTTTCGTTCGCCCGATTGTTTACAACTACGAACAGTTCAGAGGCAGGGTTGCTACTTTTTGAGATATGATGAATGGGCGTGCAATGTATATGAACACCATTTTACTTCAATCAATACAGAAAAACTGAGCTGTTTTTGCATAATTAAACAAATAATCTCTATAATAAAGTCTAATTAATCCGTATGCTAATTTGATGCAGGAAAATACACAATTCATTAACTAGAGAATTAAACTATTTATATTTTGTGTTTTTATAAACATTTTACTGTGAATTATTTTATCATATTTAAGTAAGAACAAGATGTGAAATTAAGCTGGCTTCAAGTCTACGTTTTATCAACTGAAATACATATTTCGTATTTAAGAACATTGTATAATCCTATATATTTATACAATGCATTATTATGACTGAGATAGCGGTTGTAAGTTTAATGGATGTAAGCTCTCAAAGTTCCGTTGAGCATGAAAGAAAAGTTGAGTGTAAGGATGAAAACGCGTCAATTACACCACAAAATCATCCTAAACGAAAAGTAGGTAAGAAGGCTGCAACAACACTTGGCAAAAGAGCATTAAAGTCCACAGAAGAAATAAAAGTCGCTACTCAACTAACAGTTATTCCCAACAATATACAAACGACGACGAAGAAAAGGACTACAAAGTTTAAAGATCCACCTGCTAGTCAATTGCGCATTGATAGCTATTTCAAAAGTTCTTCAAAATCCTACAAAATTGAGATTTCTTCAGTAAAGTCGGAGAAGTCGATTTTAACGGCGCGTGGAAGCAAAATTGCTAAAACTTCCCAAAAAGTTGATAGAGTCAGAAATAAAAAAATTAAAGGTCGAAAACGTTTATTCATAGTGGGAGACAATTGTAGCTCCACAACTGTTTCACCACCGAGTGGTTTCTTGAATAGTATGCCAACTTCAAAAGGAACCGATCTCAAACGCTCTACCTCTACAAATGCCACTCGTAGTTCTAATAAACCCACCAAAAGAAAAACAAAGCCATATTCACTAGAAGAATTAATAGATTTGTGTTCTGATGAAGACGGAGCTGCTGACTTAGTTACTAAGAAAGCATTTGTTTCATCCAGTGAACGAAATAAGTCTGCTGTAAAGGAAAAGTTTGCCGATGCATATGAGATGAATTGTTTAGTTAGTGATTATGCTAATAATGACTTGCACTTTGCAGCAATGGTGTCTATACCCATACAGAAAACGAGCGCTAAAAACGCCTCAAGAGATTTGAAAGAGATGGTTTACCATAGAGATTCGCATTCGTCAAGTTGTTCGACTAATAAGATATTGTTGCAAAAAAAAGTAAATACACCAAGTTCAAAGTGTAATAACAGTAATTTGGATATAAAAACAGAAGAAAACGTGATAATCATCAACAAAGAGCGGACGTCTTCAAAGTCGTTAGTGAAAGCTAGTATAGTTGCATCTGATAGAGTACAAGTTAAGCAAGAACCAGAACTACTTGTTGCTTCAACGTCCTTATCAAACCTGACCAAAGAAACCAACAATAAGTTAAATAACCTTATAACTGGCGAAAAAAATGATTTACAAATAACGCCAATGGAGAAACCTTCCACTTCAAAAGGCAAAAGAGTTCGGAAATTTCGCGTTTGTCCGCCCTATAAAAAAGTATCTGGTACTACTTTTGCGGTTGATGCTTTCCAGTATGGACAGATAAGTGGCATTACACACTATTTTCTTACACATTTCCATGCGGACCATTATCAAGGTTTGACGCGCAAATTCGAAATGCCATTGTATGTGAGCCCGATAACTGGTGAGATTTTAATTTCACATCTTTGCTTCAAATGTAGGTGTTATAACATTTATTTATGTATTTTTTTAGCGAATTTGGTGCGCGCGTTTATATCAGTGGAAAATAAATATATAAACGAAATAGAACTGAGAAAACCTTTAATGATTAATGATGTTGAAGTCACAGCAATCGATGCAAATCAGTATGTCACATTCTTCATGGAATATGAAATATCAATAACTTTTCTTTTTTCGATTAGCTGTCCGGGTGCTGTAATGTTTATATTTAAACTATCCACCGGTCGATGTATCATACATACTGGCGACTTTCGTGCCTCGCCTGACATGGAGTCTGATCCAATATTTTGGAATAATGACATTGATACAATATATCTGGATACCACATATATAGCCCATAAACACAATTTTGCTTCACAGTATGAAAGTATCGACCGAGCTAAGCGTATAATACGAGAATTCCACAAAAAGCGTCCAACAACACGTGTTTTGTATGTTTGTGGCTCATATGTGATTGGAAAAGAGCGTTTTTGGACTAACCTAGCGCAAGAGTTTAATTTGAAAGTATGGACAGAGAAGAATCGATTGAAAGCTCTGAAGTCAATGGATTTAGATGAAGTGCGTGGTTTGCTCTGTGATGATCCATATAAAGCAGAAATCCATGTGATATCGATTGCAAAAGTCAACTATCAGGTATGTAACCAATGTTTATAACATTATGGACATATGCTTTTTAACCCAACTTACCTTCTTCACTAGTCGCTACTCAACTATTTTCGGCCATTTAAACAGCAATACGATGCTTTGCTGGCATTTCGACCATCCGGCTGGGAGAAGAACAGCAAACCACAACTGGGTGGTGAAATAAATATCGTAAGCATTGAATACTCTGAACATTCGAGTCAGGCGGAGTTGGAACGATTTGTAACTTATCTCAAGCCGCGTGAGGTAATCAGTACAGTGCCCGTGATACAGAGTAATCCATGCATTACACCGAAGATACCAGAGAAGTGGTACAAATATGATAACCTTAAAAGTAGGCAACGCAACTTCCAGCCCTCCATCACTAGTTTTTTAAAAATTCGTCCTCGTCAGCTGGTACAAAACGCATCTACCAAACGCAACTCATATTGTGTAACACCTACAAGATCACCAGATTACATGCCCAACGAGTTATCGCAACTAAGTGTAAGCGCCATGGCAACTTGCATAGAAGTGCAACGAGATAATAAGGAGGCGGCGACGTCACTGAAAGTACCGACGGTAGTTACACTATTTCCTAGGTCAGATGCTTTAGAGGATTGGATGTCGTAGTTAAATGTGAGATTTGTCTGAATTCTGTTTTTGTCCGTTGTTTTCTCTACACTGTGGTACTGCTTTAATACAAACTTTGTCATAAGTTTAAGGTTTAAGTTAGCTTTACTTTTATATGAATTTTTGTATAAAATTAAGAAATAAAAGTTTACAAGAATTAAATCCAAGTATTTGTATTATTAATTAATACGTAACAGGGATCACTTTTTTGTACTTTAGTCCTAAGTTTCGGTTTCAACTTAACTCATCTATTCGGTTACTTAGAACTAAAATGTACTGGTTGAAAGTGGACTCAAAGTTAGTTAGGAACTGCTTTACTTCACTTCCGATTTTATCGAGCAACCCCTTGGACTGCGATCTACTCTAGAGCAGTTAGACCTAATGTGAGCTCAGCATCCAGCTCCTCTAGTGATCACCTCTGGCTACTGGACGAAATAGCAGATATTTAATTAAATTCACTGAAATATCTACTGTTAAACTCTATACACAAAATGCATCCAAAAACTGTATTCTAATGGTTTTTGCAGAGATTGTAGAATGATAACAATTCTACATTCTCCGGTACTATTTTCTGAGTGGCTTTGTGGCAAACGTTTTGATAAAACTACATTGCAACACTGTTGAAATACGTAGGTTGCCTTTTATATTTCAGAATTAGAGAACAAAAACAAATGTTAATCATCGAAAATCGCTTTGCATGGGTTAGACCACTTTGCCGAAGCACTTTTGCCTCTGATTGAGGTATCTCCAAAACATGCCTTCTGAAAGCATCAACCGCCCTTTCAGGTGTCGAAAAACGTTGACCTCTTAGTTTATTTTTTACGTACGGGAATAAGGAGAAGTGATTCGGCGCCAACTCTTGATTATACGGTGGATGGCTCATCAAATCGGTGTTTTGAGTGCTCGAAAATGCAGTTGTTTCAGTCGATGTGTGAGAGGTCGCATTGTCGTAGTCAAGTGAGAGTTACGTCTTCGGCTGTTGGTTTTCCTGATTTCTTGAAAGGCAACCAAATATTTGTGTACCACCCAGAATTTACTGTTCTGCGTTGTTTTAGTGGTATGTTTGCCAAAAAAATAAACACAACCATTTGCTTGGAAGTGCTTCGTGCTAATTTTGTTTGATTCGGCTCTTGAAACACCCATACAGTCGTCGTTGCTATTAACTTTCTGGCTCATATGCGTAAATCCATGATTCATCACCGGTCCCGATGTCAAAAACTTGTTTTGTAGCACTGCTATCGTATTTTTTTTAACATTTCTCCCGACTATCGACACGAGCTTTTTTGGGCGATTGATAAATTGTTTGGGATCTAACGTTAATAAATTTTAATTATAGTCAAATGTTGCATGTATGCTGGTCCCACTAATGCCTATAGTTGCCCCAATCTTACGATAGGTCACATGGCGATCGTGCAATAACTGTTTGCGTATAGCTTCAATGGTGTTTGGACGGCTTCACGAAATTCGTCTTGGAGTGATTTACGACCTCGATTGAATTAATCATACAATCGATAAACACTGGTCCACTGGTAATCCACATCGAAAGTTGTAAAAAATAATCGCGGGAAAATTTTCGCAGTTTAAAGCTATTTTTTGGCCGAGATGAATATTTTTAAGTTACTGTAAATAACACAAATAAAGCTCGTAAGTCAAAACGTTCTGAATATGCGTTACGATAAAGTTGTGAGTTGCCAGATTGCAACACTAGGGTTGCCAAATCCCTAAATATAAAAGGCGGCCTACGTATCTGTGAGATACATATATGAGTTTATGTAGATACATATGTACATATATCCCATATTTGAGAGAGATATACCTATTTGTATGTATTTGTGAGTAATGCTTTGACTGAAGAGCATTTGGCGCTCTCATCAGCAGCCAGCTGTGTGGCATAGATACTTTTGCCGTGTATATTTATTCAGACTGTAAGGTAACAGCGCAGGTAGTATCTGTGAGTAGAGTCATTTGGCCACGAGTAAAAACATTGACTTTGGTCAAACTCTTTCAGGTTTGAGTTTAGTTTTACGAGATCTGCTGCCGTAAACGAACGTGTGCGTACGGATTAACGAAGAATTGCCAGAAATCGTTTTGTGGGCGTAACGCCGAAATCGAATAGCACTTGACTCGCGTATATGTAGTACGTTCGTATAGGTGTGTGCGCGCGGATTATATTGTATACGTTTGTTTTTTACTTTTCGCTTCGTCGTCGTTTAAAGTGCAACTTTTTTCTGTAAATATTTAGAATTTGCTTAAAGTAATTAAGAATTTTTTATTTGAGCGAGAAAACCTTCTGTTTTGCCTGGAGAGTGCAAAAGCAAAGCCAAATACAATAAATAGGCGAATGATTAAAAACGAAGTTGAAATTGCAACAATAAAAATTTTTTATTAAAAAAATAATAATAATCACATCTACTTAAATCCCGAAAACTGAAATATGTATAAAGTGTACACACTTAAAATACCAATGTTTTAGAAATTGTTAAATGTTGAAAATATCAATAGGAAAATTTTACTTAGAAAATTTATGTGTAGTGAAGAAATAAACATGCAAAGTGTTAGTGTTGAATTTCCTGTTTGAAATTCTTTGCTTACCTTTTTCTCCCAACAACAACTCGTTATACGGTATTCTTAGTTTTGGTTGCTGCTTACAGTGTTCAACTTGCCTAGCCAACTCCAGGGGTTTAAGTCAAATGATCAATACGACGACGCAACAAAGGTACTTAAAAATAAACATAGACTTTATAATTTAAATAATATGTTGAAAATACTCTACATCAACATATATACATACATACATATGTGTGTATATATATTAAGGCAAAACGAAACAAAATAGTAAAGGAAATAAGCTAAGAAACATAAACTATTAGGGTTTTTTCTTTACATATTACTCTAATTTGTGTCCTGACAATTACAACCTATATGATCTACGTGCTTATGTAAATAAATAAATATTTGTATATATTGCTACAAATGTAATATTATTAATAAATTGCATGTGTTTGCCAACAACAAAATATAGCAAGCATGTATTACGTGTGTATGTACATATTCGATGTGTATAATCAATTGGACGAACATATGTATATACAATGTAAAATCAAATAGTTAGCTAGTTAGTCTTCCGAGGGCCTTGTGTACTGGGCAGCCAGCCGAAATTTGTTCATCAAACAGTCATTCTGTCAAGCAGTCTGTACGCTAAGCAGTATTACCAGAGAACGTAAAATATGGCTTACAGCGTTCTCTGGTGTTACCGTTTCGCTTTGGCTCTCGAACAGGCAGACGTATGTAAGTGTGTAACTGCGGGCATTAGCATGTATTTTTGTACTTACACATACTTGTATGTATGGAAAGTGTTTGTGTAGAACGCAAAAATGGTTTTTATTTGTATTTAGATGTTGCTGACAACGGAATAACATATTTACATGAAAAAATAAGGCTTTCCGCTTGGGGTTAGGGCCGGTCCGATACAATTTATCGCCCTAGGCAAATGCCAAATTCCAAGCCTATTTTGTCTTAACAACAAAATTTATAATTTTTGAAAATTATTAAGGTAATTTTATTAAAACGAAAACACTTATATTTCAAAAGTTAATTAAAATATTTTCGTGCCTTTAAGTTCGAAACATAAAAAAACACAAGTGTTTTGATACGAAAGTTTGCTGATTAAATAAATAAACTATGTACATATGTAAAGAAAATTAGCCAAAATGCCGCCAAAAAGTTAGGCAATTGCCTAACTTGCCTATACGGAGGGGCCGGCTCAGAGAAGGGTTCAAAAATAAATAAATACAAGATTATAATATGATTATTACCAATGATAGAATTTCGTTAAATTTTACCTGAAGTATTTTATAAACATTTTCTGAAATAATTGTATTATTATTCACTTAGAAGGAATCTAAATCGATATTAATGTTTTTCTGTATATACTTCCTTCATTCTTTTCTACGATTATTTTCAACCATGAGATCACACAGGATTGATTTAACTTTCTAATTAGAATTAAATTTTGTTTTGGAATACTCTTTTTATTTTGCTAAATTTTAAGAGCAAATATTTTTAACACTTTTGTAATTTATATATTCGTAATTTAGGCAATCAACTCTATTTATTTCTGTAAGCAGGAATGTATTTGCATATATTAAACAGTAATTTATATACACGTATTTAAAAAGCTTCGGCTAATTAGAAAACAAACTACGCAAGAGTGAGAAGTCATAAACATACAAGTATATACGCATTTATTTGCTTGTTTTGATTTTACTAGATTATATTAGCGTTCTTCAAAGACTGGGCACATAGGTATGTGATCGCTCAGAATAAAAAAAATCGACAATAAAAATGTTTATTTCAAAGCACCATTCCATTCCAAGGTTTGCTTTTAGACTATATTATCATATCACTTTGTTCTAAAACTTCCCAGAGACAAACCTTTGCACATCCTCAATATATTGTATAAAGAGCTGATCCCATAACAATCATCATTCAGTAAAAGTATTCATTAATTTAGTGTACTCAGTTTATAAGTATTGGGTCAGTGAAATAGTTTTAAAAGTGTTTGCTACTATTCACTATCCACAAACTAGCCTCGTTTACTGGATGTCATTGATTATGCTGATTAATCAGTGATGATGAAGGAGAGCCAAAGGTTCTGATGTTGTTCTCATCATTATTAATTGTTTCGTACAAAGTTTTATAATGTTTTTTTGGAAGGCAAGCGCGATATAGAAATTATAATACACTTTTGCATTAAAGAAAATGATGAAAAGTTTTCAATGAGAGTTTGTTCGGGTAAAGATGATGAGAGAGAGTGTGTGAGTGTGTGAGAGAAAAAATTCATTTGTAGTGTTGATGGATGAACGGATGCTGTGGCATCTAAAACTGTACAAACAAAAAAACAACAGACCCAACAATATGCGGCTGCAAACTTTGTAAGCATGTACAGAAAGTGTCCATTTATGTTCTTAAATGTTTTCAAATGACTTAGAAGCAATGAAAAGATGAACAGAAGATGAACGAAGCAAAACAGGTAGATAAACCGAATTAGAAATTAATGGATAATGATGGCACGCCGGCATTGGCAAATACGAGAAATATAGCATAGTACAAAAAGCGAACAACATTTGTATGTATTTACAGTATGTATTAAAACCATTTGTAAATAGTTTTACGAAAGCGATGTGGAAAATAGACGCATTTTGCAAAGAAAAAAATAAACATACATATGTATGTACATATATTTTTTATAATACCAGGTGGCTGAACAAATAGGACTTGAAGTGAAGTGATGGTCATTTATAAATATATGAAAACCCCTTCGGAGGCTGGTATATTGTACTGGATTTGCTATGTTATATTCACGTTTACGAAAGTGCTGATCGTCGTTAAACATTGTCCATAATTTCTTTATAGATCTCGCGTGGCAAAGACATGTGGTTCATGATCCATTTGTAACAACTGAACAAAAACTTCAGTAAATGTTATAACAATAGCTATCTTTGGGTGTATTACTTTCTCACTTAATCATTGCGGGTCTTCAGTGAACAATTATGAGGTCCTCTTCCGTTGGTATTTGTGACACTGCGAGGCTTTGGTACTGAGTAATCCTGTTTGAATTCCTCGTTTTATCAGAGTTCCTCAGGCCAGAACCAATCTAATAACCTTACGGACTTCTAGATGACTCAGAATAACATTGCCGCTGTTCAATATACTTAATACTATATTAATCCAGCGAAGGCAAAAAAGATTATTTTCTATGGTTGAATTTGTATAACAATATAACTTTTTATTCGTGCAACAAGAATCATCATAGCCTTTCAAACGAGTCTGTTGGGTAAAAAGTAGATAGTACAACAAGTCAGCTGCTGGTACATATGTGTAGATATGCATGTGTAAGGACATTTATTGCACAAACGGTTGCTGCCACAGATATGTCGTTAGGTAAATCGTCGCAGCGCAACTAAGTCCACTAGTTTAAATGATTACAGCCAACAAGCGAAAAGGCACACAAATCCATCATTGGAAAGTTGTTGTGGTAGTGGCATATTCGTAAGCAGCAACAACAAAAGTTGCAATAAAAATGTCACATGCGATTTTATATAATGTCAGTGACACAGCAAAATAGTTTGCCGAACCGGCGGCTTTAATATTAGAACAACAACAACCACAAACACTGCACAACTGCTGTTGCGACTTGTTTTTGTTTTGGTGTTGTTTTGCCCAAATTTGAACTTTCGTTTTTCAGCATTCGCGTTATTTGTTGCTGTGATTATGTTGTGTTGTTGTAGTGATTGCTGCCAGTCGCGTTGGGGCGGCTGCAAATCTCTCGTCCGCGCCGTTGACTGCCTTTTCTGCCAACGCGCAGCTAGGTGCGCCGGCGCTGTTGAATGACTCTGCGGCTGCCCCATTATGTTGCCAAATTATTTTTCTAGTATTTCAACTTAATTTTTTCATGTGTTTTTCCGTTTTTGTTGCGTTTTATGTGTTTGATCGTGCTTGCGGTTGTTGTTTCATTTTTTAATTTGCCATCGCATGTCCATACCTGCCAAAGCTATGTGTGTGTGTGTGTGTATATTATATATAAATTTAGTTGTAAATTAGCTGCTAATTTAAAATCTCTAAAAGCTTTGTTTTTCTTATTTATGAATTTGAAGCACTTGTTGTGGTGGCAACGCTGTTATAGGCAATTGATTATTTATTTACAGTAAATAATATACAGCTTCTCCCAAGTTACTCAGTAATTTTTATTGCTATTAAATACGCGTTCAGTTTGTATAAAATGTGGCATTCAATGGCAAATATACAACATGAATTGTTCTTGTATTTGACGTCCTATTGATGTCATATTTTTATCAGGTGAGTATTTGACGTTTCTACCATACCAATGAAATATTTGTTTGTTTCTCTACTATAAAATGTTATGGTTAATAGCAAATTAATATGTATGCATGTTAAATAGTAATTTATTTCGTGTTTAATTACATCTGTTCACGGCGAGTCACAATACTGATTTTTAAATTCCTAGATATCTGTAATATTATACAGGTTCTCTGGTTTATTTGCCAGATTATACGTAGATCCACAATGGTTATAGCTTTAACTTGAGATGCAGCTGAAAATATTGAAAACGTTTTAGTTTATTCGAAGTGTGAAAAAAGAAAATTGTGCTTTTTCAGTTCTCATGCTTTGGCTTTTTGCATTTTGAATTCATTGTTTTTGTACTGCTTGCATTTTCCCTTGCGAAATTGGTTTTCATTGTATAAAGATAAGACTTTCAAGGGATCCGCCTGATTTTCCCACAACTGCGCTATATTATGTGAACGAAAACAATGCGTTTCAACGCGAATAACCCAAACTCAAGTATAAATAAATGGTAAATGGAAAATACGCGGTTAAAAGGGAGTAGTTAAATTAAAAAATATGATAGTAAAGCGTTCCACAGTGTTACCGCCAATGTTTAAATGGGGTGCCACAACTTGTCTCTACAGCGTTTATGTATATGTATGTAGGCATGGAATTTTGCGCGCAACTGCGATTTATTACCAAAATTAGTGGCGACATAATTGTAACCATTAGATATAGGCTTATATGTGGTAGTAAAAAAGTAACGCATCAGCACTTTTGTTGTTTACTACACATTTGTTGTTGTACAATTGATAGTTATTGTTATTGAGGCATTGTTCCCTACCAATGATCAACTCTAGTTTAGTTTGGTAATTGTGCTGTTTCGAGATACTTTCCGGGATCACGATCGATGTCGACAAAGCTATACATTTCTAATATTATTCAAAATTTAATAATCTATTTCAGAATCCCGTACACAGTTTTGGGCACTTCCATAGTTATGCCCCCACCGTGCTGACGCAGCTGTCGTGGCAGCAATGGCATTTGTGTAGCATTTCGCATAAACGAGGCAATAACTTTTAGTTGGCCACATTTAGCAAGAGAAATGGAAATGGAATGGAAGTAGAAGTGAAAAGAGGAATGATAAAAACACCGTTGTATTATTGCGCACTTGTGTGTGTGTGTGAGTCGTAGCAGCATATCTCAAATGCAAGAAAATGAAAAGAAAAATAGTTACAAACTGCTTTAGCTCGAAAATGAAGAAAACGGTAAAAGTAACTGGCAGCCTAAATCACTTAGTCGAGCACTTATTGAAGCAAGGCAGACATTCAGTCAACCAGCCAGTCAAGTTAGTCAATCAGTTGGCTGGAAATGTTGTTGTTTTCCACTTTTTATTTATTCTTGCTTTGTTATTCTCTTAAGAAATATTAGCGCCATTTCATTTGAAATTGATTTTAAAGAAAAAGCGTTTACTACTGAAACAACACACACACGCACAAATAGGCGTGTATGTGTGCATTTACAATTCACTATTATGGTTTTGGTGATTTAGCACAGATTCTTCACTTGGTTGGTACGTAAAAGTTTCGCAGTAGTTTTTAATTAGACGAATTCTGTTTTCTACCATTTAACTGTACTACTAATACACATATACAAGTACATTATATACATACATATGTGTGTCTGAACGGATATTACAATTGTTAATTGCAAGTTTTTGAAAGTTGAAAGAATCGATTTGCGTGGCAAGCGTCCGCGTGAATACGAATAACAGCGCCACTTTCGAAAGTTCAACAAATACTTCGTGTTAAAGAGAAATTTGAAAATAATTAGAAAACTCGTCATTATCAGCATCTAGCATCGTGAACGCTTATTGATTCTCAGCGATTTTAACAAAATCTTTGCTTGATAAAATATAAATATATGTATATGCATATGTACATATATAATGGC
Organism: Bactrocera oleae; assembly: GCF_042242935.1. Lineage (NCBI taxonomy): Eukaryota > Metazoa > Arthropoda > Insecta > Diptera > Tephritidae > Bactrocera > Bactrocera oleae. Next base: position 24,832,558 of record NC_091536.1, read on the forward strand.
TCCTCAATTCACTATTTCTCAAATATTCAAAAATTGTGTACATATATAAGATATGAACGGAATTTGAACTTTGTAGGGTGAGTTGACCTCTTAAAGAATTATTTCAACTTTTCGCGTTGCGACGAGGATTAATGAACTCTCGAATATATTTTCGACATGAAAAAGCTTTTAATAATATCCATCAACCGTTGGAAAGCGGCTTAAAACAGTTGAGTTCCTCCAAAAAGAGGAGGAAAAACTTAAGCTAATCATGTATAATATTTCTATTACTTCATAGAGCACACAAATATTGCAACAATCTCAAATATTGCAACTTTCACTCATTGCCGAATTTCTGCGATCAGCAAAGACACTTACATCGATTGTATAGCTCGGTCATTGCTCGTGCCTCGGAAGTCGTCAAACATAATAACCAATGAACAGTAATCATACAATTAAACACATTACGCTCTATGTTTATGAAAAATATGAGTCCATCTTCCTTATTTCAGCAGCAATTACGTTTATTGTTTACGAAGAAAAGCGCAATTACAACACGCACTTTTTAGCGGCACGCCGGGCGATGGCGCGAAAAACTACCGAGGAAATGTGAAAGCAAAAACACGAGTAAAAATGGTTAAATTGCAAAAATATTGTTTGAATGTAATGGAATAAATATAAATATAGGCAAAGGAAAAGCAATGGCTATGCAAAAGCTCTGAAACTGGTTTTAGCTGACTTTACTCACTGCTGTTGTTGGTGGTGACGGCTTCGTACTGTATTATGCTGACTCGGGCAAGTTACAAGTATAACGTGTGCAACGCCTGTCCGCTCACCGTGTGCCCCTCTTATGCCGCTATTAAATTAAGTTAGTTTTCCAAACTACAAACATGCAGACAGAGGAAAAATGTGCTGAATGGATGTTCGAAGGGTAGTGAAAACGCAAAAGTACCAACACAATCGCACAACAAAGTATAATAATGAACACTGATAAGCAAATAAATACAATTTTGCTATTCATTATAAAAAGGAAGAAGAGTATCTGATCCAATTGCAACAGCAGTAGCATTCAAATGACTGGCTTGGTGTTCTTGGATTTATTTGAGAAAGAAAGATAGTTCGAGACATACATGTTAATGACCATTAAGGTGTCGCTTTAAAAAAGAAAAAACACAAAAAACCTTCTCACGTTTTTCGTTCTCTCAAAGAGTCATTGTCGCCCTCATTTGCGCGCTTTGAAATGGCAACACATGGACATTTGCTCGTCATCGCTATTATTCCACAATTAAATGAGTGCGCGAGCGACTTGAAATGTGCAGCATGTATCGTAAGGCATTATTGTCTTCAAAGCAATGGGAAATGAAGGTCAAGCAACTACCGAGCAAATATTTTGGAACTTGGATAGCTAATTGGCAGCGCAAAAGAAAATTTTTTGGAAAACTCTGGGCCAAATGAATTAATAATTGCTATCGGGGTAATTCTTAGAAACTAGCCACTGAATTCACACACCTTTGCCTTGGTAAGAAAGTTTTTTAATATGTTTTCTTGTCACCAGATACACACTTCGGTAAAAAAATATGAAAAAACTCACGATAATAATATTGGATTTTAAAAGCCAAGCTTACCACTTTTCTTACGATTTTCATTCGTGCTTTTCCTCTTTTGTGTACTTTGCTGTCAACTTGAGCGCTTCTTCGACAATGTTGTGTTAGCATAGACAAAACGGAAACATCAGAGGGTTGCTTTTCTATTCCACAATATTAACGAGTATTTAAGATTATAAATTGTTTACTGGGTAATTACGCAGGTCTACAAAATACTCACCAATCACTTTCACAACTGTTCGCAAAACTATGAGGAATGGTTTGCGGTTAAGTCTTGCTAGGTTCAACTTCTTCTTCAGGGTGTTAAAATCGTGATTTCACATAAAATTTTAGCGAACTGGATAACAAAAAAAGAACGTAAAAATATCAAAATGTTGTACAAATTATTTAATAACTACTATTCCATGCAACAATGCCAAAAAAGTAAAAATTAACAAGTTAAACGTTTATGACTGTGACGCGTTTATCAAAGCCTTAAATCTAGGGGTGTTTCAATGAACTCATCTCGATCTGCTTAACATATCAGCACTCATCGCAAACTATTCTGGTCTCAGAAAAATTCTGTTCAACCCTGGTGCGGAGCTCATCCGCATCACTGCGTGTTGTATACACAAGTCATTGTGCTCGGCGCTTTGTTTCTCCTTCTTTTTATTATTTCGTACTCAGACAATCTATTTTGCCGCATAAGCAACTGGGCAGTAGCCAAATAGTAGTCTAATAGACCCCACAGTCATCTGTTTGTGAGTCGGTTTGCACGCGTATGCCGTATGACAGTTAACATGGCCTAGATGTTGGGAGAACTGTCATTAGCAGTGTGTTTGTTGCACCCTTCACTTTGCACGTGCATACTTCACGCTGTCTGCACTTTTTCCCAAACGTTTACCTCGAAAATATACATGTATGTTTTCCCATTACTTTTTCGTATTATTGCACTGATTTCTAGATTTTACTTCACACTTTTATTTTCTTCATCAGCTTTGTTCGTCTGCCCCCGGCTTTAGCTATGTTTAGTCCGTGGTCACCTTTGTATGCGATTTGGTCGAAGTGAGCTTGTTGTAGTTATTGCACTTGGCTGGATTAAAGACCTCGCTTGCGGTCTGTTTAAAGCCTTGTTGTTTGGCTTGTCTTTGAGTGTTATTGTTGCACGTAATGTGCAGTCTCTATGTACTTGTTGGCATACATGTATGCATAAGTGTAGTTGGCTCGTTTTAGATGCCAAGGTGTTGATAAAGTCGTTTATTTGAACGATTAGTGATTTTTAGTTTTGTTATTGCCAAATGTTATGTGTGGGACTAAATGTAGAGCATTACTTACCAGCATCGAAGAGAAGATCGAAATTAGAAGAACCAAAGCTCTGAGAGACATTTAAATAATGTTTGTTTTTGTCGGCGTAGCCCTCTCTTGGGAGACTATATCTTTTAAGATATCATCTATTGATCTTTCATACAACGCTACCTTGCAAAATTGAGGCATTTAATTGCAGAAAGCACCTGGTATTTAAAAGAAAAACAGTTTCATCATAAATATGACACTTCTAATTTGATAACCGCGTCCATACTTAAAAAACTTTAATATATAAATGAGTGAAATAATACTTAAAACGTTCAAAACTGCCAATTGTGTTGGATATACTCGTTTATTGTCTGCTCTTATTTGTTTTCTAACTTCTAATGGGGAACACCTGATTTATACTGACATTTAAACAATAAAAAGTAAAAAATTTTACAATACTCTGCTACACACAAAACCATGAGAGAGTATATGAGATCACATGTCGTATAATTTTTTAGCTTCCTTATGAATGTTATTTACCCATACATATTCATATGTACAAGTATGTAGTATAAAGGTGTATAAGTAATGTATTGCAAGCCTGTAAGTTTTTCAGTAGAATATTAAGTCCACGATAGTGTCGGGTTTCAGAATAAAAACAAATTTGGAAAAGTACACATGGGTATCTACACAAAGTCCACTATCGGATTAAGCAAGAATAGAAGTCATGTAAAGAAAATAAGCCAAAAGGTGCTTAAATTCGATATCTTTACGGTACTACTTTTGGCTGCAACTTTTATGTAAGTTTATTGCTTTAATTTTTATTTTCTTGATGTAAAGTTTCTTAAGTTAAGTAGAATTGTGGTTTTTATTCTTTGGAAAATTCAAACAACAAAAATAACTAGTCACAAGAGACATTTGAGTCATAAAGAGCAAAAGCGCTTGACTTTTAGTGCGACGAACAGCTGCTGCTTATGTGCGAAGAATTGTCATAGAGTAAATTGAAAATTGGAAGGTTCAGAACTGTACAAATGTCACAATTTTACGTTAAACGTGTATGGGCATATGAATGCATGTACATATGTATGTATTTCAATTTTGCTTGCCCCAATCTGCACTGATGCTTTATACCTTATTTAGGGTGGAATTTTTCGACATTAGCGGTTTGCTTATCAAACCAAAATTATGCCCCATAAATTATGGGGAAAATCAGTCGATAGCGGAATTGAAAGACCACTATACTCGAGTTCCTGCCGTCGCGACGTCCGGTGTGAGACCGATCGATGCAGTTATCAAAACTTCGCAGTTAGGAATTTTACCTTAATACCGACAGCCATTTGAGCGACATTTTTATTGTGTGTGCATGGGTGAGTATGTGAGCGCATTTCAAACAAGCGCCATTACAGCGTTGAAATGTGTGCATTTAACGGCTGTTGCGTGGGTGCCAAAGTACATTACGCCGTCGTACTTTTGGAGGATATCGCTGGCTAAAAATGAAACAGCTGCTATATATATACATATGTATATATATACAACATACAGTTGTATTTTAAAGTGTTATATGTCCTGATTATTATAAATAAGAGAAAGTATATAGTAAGCATATAAAGTATGTATAAACATATGTGTATTTAATATGCATTTGAAAAGCCACAACGTGTTGCCATCCTGTCGTTGTTAACTGCGTTTGTACTGAAGCTCAAAGGATACACTTTAAGTGGGGCATTGGCTCTTCGAGCGACTATGCGACGGGCTGCGCATCCGGGGCCATGCACACGAATGCAGTTCGCGCGCTCAGCAGCCGAAAGATGATTGACCCAGTTTAAAGCTCGCTAAATTATGTATGTATGTGTATATATTGTACATATGTATGTAGACGTATGTAAATGGAAAATAAAGTGAGCGTCTGAGTCTACACACAAATACATAAGTTTAAACATAAGCAGATACCTATGTACATATATATGCGTATATACTTTAGTAAATATTTCCTATGACTCTATATTCAAATATGTATTCAACTCTTGAGTTTTTAAACGAGTACAAAATGAAGGTAAATATTTACATTAGACATATATACAAAGGATCCTAAGGGCTGCTTTTCGAATGCTTCAACTATGAAATTTAGAGCACATTTAATTTATTATATTAATAAAAATAAAAATGTAAAAAGGTACACTTATGTATATGAGACCGTTGTGTATAAGATATTGTGGTACATATAAGTATATAGACATGTAAATACATACATATGGTATATGTACTTTTATATGTGTGTTAAACACAATTAAAGCTTCTAAGAATTCTAGAATATGATTCCGCCAATCATATTGCGATGTTCAGATTATATATTGCTGGATAAAACACTTTTCTTTCTTCAATTTAAATATTCGGATGACTGTATACTGCAAAGACAAGTTTGTTGAGTACTTGAAGTGCAAGTACAAATATTTAAACACTCAGCTAAGTCTGCTGTTAACTTTATTGCTCGGCTATAGGAAACAAATAATTGTTGTTCAGGTTGTTGCTGTCACTTATTATTTGTGCATGTGTCACTTTAATCTCTTCAGCCTTCGATAAAACTTTGACACTGCAATCATAAGCGTGTTGAAAAACGTAAAAACAATACTCAAGAGCACACTCAGCTGCGACAAAATGCACTGCCACTTAATACTGCTACCACTCACCAATCACCAATGTATGTGTGTGTATAATAATATATATTTGTCGTATATTTCAATGTGCACTGAGACTACTTAAACTAATAACTACACTTGCACTTTTCAGCCGTTGGCCTGTGGCGGTGAGGGAGATCTTTGTTGGCCAACAGTTGGTTGACTGTACTCGTTAAGCCGCATTGCTGACAAGTGTTAAAGCGCAAATTGACTTTACATACATATGTATGTATGTATATCCACCAACAAATATAATAAATGTCAAGACATTGTTTCACGCTATAGATTCGCTAAATCAAATATATACATAAATACATACATACATTTATAAAATTTATCATTTACGAGTGCCACACAGCATAACCCGGTTACGGCTCTCTGCGCTTTTTTATCTATGATAAATAAATTAGTATCAGGACTAAAAGTGAAAATGCAACCCTGTCATGGCTAGTGCACACTGTTTCAACCTAAATACTTTAACTAACTTTTCTGATGCTTTCAAAATTGCTTGGTTTGTTCGAACATATGCTGTGCTGTGTATTCAAAATCAATTGACATTTACAGATTTTCATATACTTGTAAATGTTTTCAGTGTTAACTTTTCGCAATTGGACGATGGCTAATGGAATACTGTTATATCTGTGCCAAATACCAAATGAGCGTGTGCAGTCAGAAGGGCGCCTACAATTCGGACCCAAATCGACAATTCCGCCTCAAGGCTTCCAATAATATACTCGCAAGAACAATTACTTACAAACAATACATAAATCAAACTCAAGTGTAGTTGCATGTTGCACGCTGAATGCTATGCGGCTGTTGTGGCAGCAATTAATTTTTATTGATAACCACAATTAATCGCAGTTTGCTGCTGTGCGGTCATCAATTTGTCAAAGGTGCCCTCAATACGTGAAAAATATCGATTTTTTTTCTCTTTTATTTATTTTTTAAATTTTTATTTTTGGTTAGCGATTTTCTGCATTCGCTTAAAGTGCTTTATCTGTATTAATATAGTATGTGTATGTACTAGTAAGCATATAGTAAGCTTGAGCTCATGTGTCTCAACTTCAAAGTGTACACTCTGGTATGACGTTAATGGCCAATTCACATAGAACTTTTGCTTCGCTTTGCGTCAGACATTTGTTTTGACAGAAAAGTTTGATTTTCGCTTTTGTATGAGTATGTTCACATAAAAAGTTTTAGACGCGAAACCAAGCAAAATGTTGGGCAACTCTCATTTTCTCTCTCAATTTGGAGAATGTTGTTAGATATCAACCTGAGATCTACAAATATCTCCAAAACCGGAGATGTCTCGATGTTTATTGGGTTGGAATAAGTAAATTATACATTATATTATATATATATATATATATTATATGTTATACACTTCTTACATATATGTATGTCTACAAATGCGCAGGGATTGCCTTTGTTTTTAATTATAGTCAAGTTTATATTTATCTTTATTGGCACTTATTCAAAACCACCTCAATGAAAGTGGCCCACTAAAATAATTTATGGTGACAGTGTTGCGCAATTTAGGTTGGAAATACGATATTCCGAAACTAGTATTACAGTTAATTTGCCTTTAAAATATATTTCTAGCGTTTGTAATTAAGTTTAATGCGTTAACTAATTATTTCGTATTTTCTTTCATTTCTTTTCAGGTTTGTGTGAATTCGCAATTAAGAGAAAAAAACCCGTTAACATCGAGTGCTCCGAAGCTATAATACCCATAAAAGGGTATTAAAATATCTTTATTTTGATAGGTTCTTCACTTGGAAAAAATTCAAATTTCGTGAAGATATCTCGTCCAATAAAAAAGTTTTCCGTACAAGGGTTTGGTTTCGATCGTTTAATTTTATGGCAGCTATATGCGATAGTGGCCCAATATCGGCGGTTCCGACAAATGAGCAGCTTGGGGAGCACATGTGCAAAGTTTTAAAATATCTCAAGAACTGAGGGACCAGCGTACAACAGACGAACAGGTGAACAGAGAGACGGTCTTAACCATAAAAATTTAGTGAAATTTCTAACTTAACATCTAAAATTTTAGAGTATATTTATATGGAAGATAACTTTCACTATCTAAAGCATAGTTTAGGCGATTTAAAGATTTTGTAAGTAAGAATTATGCCTCAGCAATAAAATGACATCAGAGCCGTAAACCACACTCAAACAGTATTTTCAATATTGCTGAATTAAAAATTAAAATTTCAATAATGGCATTGGAAAAGTTTCCTTTCCCAGTGAACATTATCAATATGCAGACTAACAACAAGTCAAAGGAAATTTTCAAAATTTCCACGTGTTTTAATGTCAATAAAATGAAAATTTCACTTTCCACTGAAAAATCTCGTATAACTGGAGGCCGTCCGTCGGTCGACGGCAGTTCGCCGCGCAGGTGGGTGGGGCAAGCGCTCTACAGAGACGTGTAAATGATTAAGCAGATGCGAACGAATGTGATGTCCCGCTATAAACACGTTAGGCAACTCTAAACAGTTTGGCAACGACAGCTCCATTTGGAGGGATCTCAACCGGAGTTGCACGGCTTCTGGCTCGATGGCGATGATAGGAGGGTTGTCTTTCGGCTTTTGAGTTTGCTTGCTGGCGCTTGTTAAATAAGCTGGAAAAACGTGTTATACTTAGACGGCAATGTTGCAGCAATACAATCATTGCAACCACGAGTCGCCACACTACACGCGCGGCAACTGTGGCTTCAGCGTTGACGCGTAATGCAGGCAGACATAAAACAGTGTTGCCGCTGTTCGGAGGAAAATGCGAGCATCAAGCCGTATTTTATAAGAGCGTGCCCCTGCTTCCAACTTGCGTTACCATGCGCTTGTCGTCATGCCATTTTCTAGCAATGCTAAATCGCTACTTCTTCCTTTTACATTAGATGACGCAAAGTGCTTGCGACGCCATCAAAAGGGCGCAAAAACAAGCCACAAATTAACAAAGCAAACAAATGGGAAAAATTTTGCAAACACACAAAAAAATTGTTAGTGTAAATATGTTACTGCGCCGCCGGTGATGACTGCTCTGAGTGGCCGATCTTTGTATTTACAATAATGCAACGCTCTGTGTGTATGTCCATTTAGCTTTCTCAGCGCATTTTAGCGCGTCGAAGCAAACGCCGCAAGGCGATCATAAAGCGCGACATGACCAACCAGCTGGTTGAAGAAATACTGCATAGGCACAACAACAGCAAAAAACATGCTGCATAATAACTGCAAACACTGTTAGTGTTAAGCTGCGACAAGCCGGCTCTTTTTCTCACATTATTTTTCCATATCCACTGTATGCTTTCATACTTACTTATTTGTTGTGGAAATGCTGGGAGGAGGGCGTGAGGTGCCGCTGTGTACATACGAAGATGTATTCACCATGTTTGGTGGCAGTGGTTGAATAGCTTGGAATGTGGTTTCCACTTAAAAATGCGCATTTTTTGCAATTTCGTTATGCCTTGAGCCGCCTGTCGTCGTGCAAACGTCGTCGCTTAAAACAACACCCCAAAGAAACTTAAAAAGAAATATTTTAACGCATTTACCGATGTGTGAATCGTATGTTTTTCTGATAATATGATACTAGCAGAGGTTAGGGCTCTGGAAGGATTTTTGTACTTAACCGGCGGTTTTAATATTATAAAGATTATTTTTAAAAAATATTTAAATCTGTACTATTGAGTCGTTCGGTCAAACCCTGACCGCGCTAACATAGTTTTAATATTTTTAAAATCGTTCCACTTGCAAAAACATGATCTGATCTCTTGTCATGACCTATGGCGACAACCTGCAGCAGAAGCTTTAATGAAAACATTAAAATGCCGATAACTTTGGAAATTTTTAGTCGTTAAATAGAATATTCCCCCTTCCTAAGCGTTGCTAGGTATTTGATTTCTAACGGTAATGGACCATGGTAGCTTTGCTCTCTAACATAACCCCTTTAATGTTGCTATATATATTATATGATAAGTTGGACAGTTTGTAGTTAGTTTAGGATCCTTTGAGAGGTTAGCGTTCATTTTGGCCAATTGCAGATCGTCAGTTTAATTTATTGCTTATGTTTTGTTAATGTATACACACTTAAGTAAATATGTATACATGTACACCCTGTACTCATTTGTGTTTTTCTATTGTTGAACTGTTGCTACTGTTTGTTATTGATGTTGCCACGCTATTGCTGCGGCTGTGTAACACGATATCGTTGCAACAGCATTGCAATATTACGTATTCACATACACCCATATGTACATATATATGTATGTATGTGAAAGCTATACTGCTAGGGATACAAACTACTTTGAAGCATTTTGAAAACACTTTGATTTTCTCTGCAATTTTTGAAACGCCTACGACCATCTGTCCATTTAAAACGGGTCCATTTTTTTTAATCGAAATGAAACCTATGACTCAATTATGATTTCTTCTTAATTTTTCAAGTTTAAAACGAACTTTTTTGCTACGCCGCTGTCAGACGATGCGCTGTTGTCGTCGACTTGTCTGGTACATTTCAGGTTAACACTCATCGTATTCGACATATTTTCCAACTGGGTTCGTACCAATTATAATTTGTCAATGTATGTGTAGATATAAAATATTTTCCGCTCTTCCACTCTCAAAGCGCGTTCAAACGTAACGAAAACAACAACGTCTTCATCATTAGATATACATACATACATATGTATGTGGCAAAAGTAAATTGACAACAACAATTACTGAGCATTTGGCCATGTTGGTATGAACATATAATATAAACATACATACAAATATTATGTGTGTGATATGTTGTTGATATTGGTTAAACTGCTTCTGGTAGTCGAGTGTGACGCAGCAACAGCAACGACAACAACAAACAGAATAAACGCATTGTACCAATCTGACCATATGTGATTTACTGGCTCCCCAGACCCACACGTCCCTCACACCAGCTCGATATGAAGCAGTAAACTGAACTGCATGACAATCCCAATCGCTTTGTTTGTCTGCTCTATTCGCCGATATGACGATACGCCAGGCAGCATTGCAACAGATGTTTCTGTTGTTAATAATAATCATGTTATTGCTGTTGTTGTGCTGTTGTTTGTGGTTGTAGCATTATTCGCTGGAATTTTGCAATTTGATGCTGCAGTTCACTGGCGTTCACATTCGCATCGACACACTGCGGGCTGGCTGATGGAAGATGTTGCCTCGCATCGATCGTCGCTACCACTGCCGATGGCGTTGCCGCGGACTGTGTTGTGTTGCAGGAGATCCGCATGATCGGTTGCTTGCAATTTTCCTTCACTCACTCTTGGTTGTTGCAGCAGCCTAACTTGCCGTTTGTTGTTATTTTGCATTGTTTTTGTTGTTCTTCGCTGTGGCTTCGTATGCATTTCAGAAAAATAAAAGCCCATACAAAGCTGGCTGGCATTCACCGAGCAGTTAGATCGCGACGAGTGGGCGTCAAAGAGTGTGAGGGAGCGGATGTGGTTGACGCACTGGTGCGATGCTCTGTGAATACCCAAGAGGTGCGTAAGGCCGCCGTTTGCTATAGTACCTTCAAGTTCATTGTACGATCGTCATTATGCACAACCGTTTTTGTTTTTATTTCCAACCCATTTGTTTATATTTTGTATTTATTTATTTAATTTGCTGGGCTACATTAATGGCGAAACCATTGTACAAATGTTATGCTCCACTGGCGAAGATCAATTGCGGCATCAATATTTTGCAAAACCATATCATCAGCATCATCAACGCCATAATAATGACGATCATATGATCAGTTTACTATTCGAACAGTTGCTGTTCAGTTGCTTGGCTGCACGATTGATTGTACGATCATCGAGCGCCCGTAGCGGCATAAGTTTCAGTTCACACACGGACTCTTTGTCACCCAATCCTGTTTTTTGTGGGCGAGGGGACGCCGAGGAAAGACGAATGGACCGTGCCGCTTGTGCTCGGGTCGCAAGTTTTGTGTTCTTGTTCGCTACAGTTCGCTGTTACGCAATTCTGCATTCTTTTTCATTTTGAAAACGGGTATTCAATACATTCTGGTGGCTTGAAGAATTCCCGACTTAAGTATTTCTTTGAAACGCTTTAAGTGTCGCGTAGCCGAACTGCACAAATATTTGCGAAAATTTTATGGTAAAGAGTGACAGAAAAACTCGACTCGAGTTGCTGTACTATTTTCACTCGTGTGAACGCAAAGAGCGACACCAAAAGATAATTTGATAATAAGCGACAAAAGAGTCCTCATGTGAACGTAGTATAACTGAGCATCTTCCCTGTTGAGTTTTTTGTTTGCTAGCGATCATGAATACATCATGGCTTGCGGTTCGATTTCAGTTCCCAGCTGTCTTTTGGCATGCCCTTTCAGGCCTATCCGATCACATTCCGGCAGTACCGAGTCTAAAATGAATGTAATGCGTGCTCTTTTCAGTTTTCTCCTTTTTTTATTTGTTGCCTTTATTTGGGTTGTTCGCTTGTAGGTGGGCTTCTCCAACTACCGTTAACCCTGACGGGTCATTTGATCTTGGCCGCTTGTTGAGGCGGGTTGGGAATTTGGTTCTTTCGCTTTAGACTTTTATAAATAGCTTCCCAAGCTACGCTGCTATGGTTGATTGATTTCTGTTCTTCCGCCATCAATACAAACATTTATACCAATATATTTTCTCGTACGTTCTTAGCAAAGGAAGTGACATACTAAATACACACTTAAGTACATAAATATAAGTATATTGTGTAGGTATATGTTCAAATTTTCTAATTCTTGAATCTCTGGAGGATTTGCAGAATTTCTAATAAGTTGTAAATAAGTTAAGTGTTAAATACATTTATGACACTGCTTCTGTCAGATTCTGAAATGTCAAGACAGCCTTTTAATTATTTAAGATTTAAGTATGTATTCTATTCCGAAAATATATGTAAGTATGTAAGTATGCAATGTAGAGTTGGAGCTTATTTTCTTGTTTCGTTATAGTTTTAGTCTAATAAGTTGATTGGAACGGCTTCTTGTTTCTTAAAAGAGCCTACCTTTTTTCTGAAAGTAGTAAAACATCTATTTCAGAGCTCATTCAGAAGAAGCATTGCTTGCGGAGATGAGTCGGTCAAGTAGTGAATTTCTTCATTATACTCTGAGAAAGGTATATTAAGTTTGTCACGATGTTTGTAACACCCAAAATGAAATGTTAGAGATCTTATAATATATATATATCATAAATGATACGCGTGTCGGCTGAGTCGATTTAGCCATGTTCATCTGCCTGTATATATACGAACTAGTCCCTCAGTTTTTAAAATATCAACCAAGAAGCGTCTTTCGATGCGCTTATTACACGGCCAAAAGTGACAGGTGGACTCATTACGAGCATATATTAAATGATATTTTACGTGTATGAGCAGATTATATGTGCTTGTGGGACGCTTGTTGACACACCATTATTTATAATTGGAATATCTTTTGAAAATTTATTAAAATTTTTCATGTTCTGTTTTCATACCAAGGCGATACCTATGGCGATACCTGCCATATAAATTATTCTATGCAATAAAATTTGGTTATTGTGTTGAAATTGCATTGCATTTGTTTGCTATCACTGCTTGTCTGCCGGCTTCACATTTTATAACTCCGACTTTAATTTACAATAACCGTTACTAAATCTTTTAATAAACTATTCATTATTACCTTTATTGCTCGCTAGTATGCGTTCCTCCAACACTCACTCCGGCAAAGTGTTTTTCGTAAAAGTGGGTCAGCACTTTTCGACACTTTCATTACTCAAAGAGTTTTTAGAAACTGTTTTGGCCAAAGCAATTTTTGCGTTTCATACTTATTTGTGTTTTTTCTTTTGCTGTTTGCGTCACTGTTGAGCCGCTGCTCTTCTATTCCCGCCTTAGAATCGCCACTCAAAGCCGACCATTTGTTAACCTCAAACTGGAGTTGTGTTTAATTGTTCTTGCTGGCTTTTTTGGTGTCGTTGCAATTGCTTTCAATAATTATTTATTGCTACCTGACTTTCTTCGCTATTTTTGCGCTTGGGCGGGACTGTGTGTGTGTGTATGCGATGCCCAGAGGCGCGCAGACGGGCGCTAATTAAATGCTTCAATTATACAAGTGCTGGTAGTGGGTAACCCATTGTGACAACAATAACAATGAGCATACAAACGCTTTTACCTAGCAAATGAGTGCAATGTTAAGAATAAAAGATACGAAAATAAATAAATAATAATTAAATACGAGTGGCGAGTTGTTCGTGTGGCTGTTGAAGTCATGTTCCACGAAAAGCCCAACTTGAACAGCAATCGACAATGAGAGCAGCTAATTTATTTGATTGTTGCAACTTTAGCGTGATTATTGAATATATAAGTATGTATACACATGTAAGATATACCTACATATATACCTTTGATCATACATACTACTTTATATGCATGTGTACGAGTTTTAGTTGGGTTTTTGCAATTATTTTTCTAAACTAATTTTCCATACTTCACAGCAGCTTTACAGAAGAATGCGGAGTATTGAAAGAATTCTATGTCTAAAGAGTAAGTAACGCGGCAGTGTCTAATATTTTCATTCTATTTAATTTTGTATAGAATTTTTTTGTTTTCATATTAGAAAGGTATGTGTAGATAATTTGTAATATAATGGGAATTTCGTGAAAGATACACTTTCTAATTCGTAAATATTTCCTCATATGCTTTTTTGGCAAATTATATTAAAAAAAGTATTATTATTTAAGATACCTTTTTTTAAGTTCATTCTTTTTGATTTTGGAGATTTTGCAGATTGCAGATTTCATCTAATTTCAATACAGTCTTGCTATCTTCATAAAGCACTGTGAGAAGTTCCACTTGTTAGTCAGTATGTAGAACACTGCGTTAACTCGTTTGAGCGCACTTATGGCACAGCTATATATTCCACTAAGATTAATTCCTTGTGTCACACTCTTAATCATCAAGCTGGTCTGTGCTCGTACATACACGCATATAATATAACCTAATGACTTTGCAAACGACAAATATTTTCTTAATGCCCTCATAACCAGTTTGCGAACAATTTGCAATTAAATAATTAACTAACGTTGTAATTGGCATTGCAAATTCTTGTCGCTTGAAATGAGCAGTGCTAACTGCAGGTGTGCAAGCGCACATACATGCCAGGTAATCGATGCAGGAAGCTGACTTCACTGTAGATCGTTATGTTAGCAATTTCCAGCAAAAAGCTCATTGAATATTTATTAAGTTTAATATGTTTTGAATAGTAATGTGTTAAGCACATTCGAATTAGACTTTGCCTTATGAGGTTAAGCGCATAGTGACGAATCGAGCGAAATATGAAATAATCAAATATTTGCATAAAATATGATAATGCTTGGAGCATACTTATAATTTAGTGGCATTATATTCTATTATAAAAGCGCTAGAAACAACACAAATACTTTTAATTTTCAAAATGAGGAAATAATATTAATTATTTTTAATATTATATTAATATCAGCAGTCCTTATAGACTATGCACACTCTATTTTATTTCTTAACATATACTGTTATTTTTTTAAAAATATTAAACACGCGATCAGGCTTATATGATGAAAAGAAAAAATTAAACTTCATAAATTGCAAAAATTTTCGATTTTTTTTTCTCGTAGATTATGTTGAATTTTCGAAAATTTGCAGACGGGCAATATATAATATAAATGAAGAGTATAGGAAAAAAATTTAAAAAAACTGAAAATACAAATAAATAAACACATGTATGTATCATATTTTCGAAAATAGCATCACTCGATTTCTTAATCTGCCCGCACAGATTTAAAACATAAAAATATAAGAATTGCGATTTCCATCGACCAAAATACACATGACTCGAAATAAATGTACTGCTACATACAAGCGAGTCGACTTAGAATGACAACAAATATTTATGTCGTGAGTGCAGTGGCGGCACGTCCTCAGCTAAATTGATGCTGCAACAACACAACAAAGAAAATTTGAATAAAATTTAAAAATAAATATCTGAAGCAGGCATAACGAATCATCACACGCTGCATTATCATCAGCGACAAGCGAACAACAATCCGAGGTGCACAAAACAACAGCAAAAGCAACAACAGCGCCACCCACACGACATAGGCGAGAGCAACAGAGTGAACTGAAGAGAACGTTACATCGAATAGAAAAAAAATAAAAAATGTATATATTTGCATTGAGGAATTTCGACGGGAATTAATTGCGTGTTTTAATATTCCTTAACATTTTTATTAAATAATGAGAATCATTAATAATGCCAGAAAAAACTGCAAAATATACCGAAGAGCATATAATCAGGAAATTGAAAGAGAGGTTCTTAGCAAAAAATTTACGTTTTTTATCTTAGAAAACTTAACGTTAAGAGAGCAAAAGTATTGCGATTTCGTAAGTGCATACGTTTTATGCTTTAGATCACACATAGTTTCGGGATAAACAAATCAACGTTGGTGAAAGCGAGTGGAAAAAAGATAATCAAATTAAAATTAAAATTGGAAAGCCAATTATAGAGGTATTTTGTAAGCAAATATGGAGAGTTCGTAACATCATGAACGAAAGGTGTTGTTCACAATTACTATTAAAGTTTGACAGTTCGTTTATGACGAGGTTGCATTCCCTGTCACTCTGTGCAAATTTTTTGACGCTGTTTCGCAATGCGCTTAGCCTTAGACACATGGCACCGGCAACATAGTAAATCCGCACAGAATCGAGATCGTATAATGTTGGCGTGGCATTGCTTCGTTTTTCTCTCTCTTCATTCGCCCTAGTACTATTCTTCAGTGCTGCGAATGCTCGAGTCTACGAGTGTGTCTTATTGACTTTTACTGTTTGTTCTTGTGTTTGGAAAATATATTTATTTTTGTGTGAATGTTTATCTGTTGCCGCCTGCATTTGATTTTCGTAAAATGTGGAAATGGTGTAGCCGCTCAACGCAACAAAATGGGCGTTGATGGTGCTATAGTCTTCGGTGTTTGATGTTTCACGTTCGGATGTTTGTTCTTCTTTAATTGAATTTATGGGTTCTTTTTCAAACTCACTATTTGAGCAGTCCGATAGTGTTTTACGCTTCTGGCACTGCTATTTTTAGAAGTAGTGTGGTACCGTTATTTTATTCTTCGTTTCTATTATTATGAGGCCAGTCCGACGACCCGACAGTGCGGAACTGATCCGGATTTATATCTAGAGAGACCAACAGCAACCACAACGGAAAGTTTTTTTTGCTTCATTTCACTTTATAACCTGTCAACATTATAGATTTCCAAGCCAATTATCATATGACTGATTTTTTTCCTTTTGAATACTTCCCTACCTATTCTACTTATTATATGACATTTGTGTTTCTTATCGCTTCCCTGAAGTACTGATTGCATCAAAAAGCAATTTGCAAATATTGACAGAAAATAAAAGATGAAAAAATGCAACTGATAAAATTCCAATGCTTTTTTCTAAACTCGTGCAACCATTTGTCATTAACATAATTGAAAGGCGTGTGAATTTAAACTGCGAAATAGAAAACTGACATCCAAATGCAAAGTACCTTAGTGTGAAATATTAAAATTGCAAATAAACAAAGATTTGTGTAAACAAATTAATTTGCGGAAAATGTGCGATAAAAGTATGAGATCATTATTTTACAGTAAAATACGTACTGGTACACATATAGGTACAAAATTGGACACGAAAACGAACAATTGAGAATAAGTCTTATGTAAGTATGTACATGTCTATAATTGAAAAACAACACAGAATCAGAAGCTGTCTTCGATTGTATTTCTCAGCTCTCCTGTCAAAAAATGTAGATGTGGAAGCAAAAACAAAATTATCGAGTTGAATTGAAGCAGGAGAGTATGCGGATACCTCATTAAAGTGGTATAACTTCTATTTTCAATGCTGCCAAGTTATGTATTGCATATTTTAGCTTACTTTTAGTATTGTGAATGGTCCAAATGATCAAAATAAAGTGTACTTTTTCTTTTATTTTTAAAACATAAGACTTATTGTAAAATCAATTATAATAATTTCTAAAAAAGCAAAATAAATGGTTACAGCAACGTTTTTTAACGCAAAAAAAAAAAATTTTCTCTACTAAAAAAGACAGAAAGACATATTAGCGCAGAGTTGCCCCACAAGTGCTGCCCATTTGTTTGAACATCTGGTATAGTTTGTTCGATTCGCTAGGGAGTAACGAATAGCGAATCGAAGTGAGCTAAAACTTCTGTTTTATAAAAAAAATTGGCTGAGATTTTTAGAAAGCGAGAAAATACAAGTTCTCCAAAATTTGCCACTTAGTGCAGTGGAAAATAAGTGTTTACATTTATTCATGCGTTGGCGCCCCAATTGCGTATTTGCGAGTCAATTAAGCTGTTGACATAATTCAAAATTCTCAAACGAAAGAAATTATTTTCGCTCAGGTATTTTTACGAAGCAATGAATGCGCAAAACATTAAGTTAACTGAAAATTTGTGTAATGGGTAGATTTAGGATCATGTTTTATCTGACAGCAATTAAATTTTATTGCAACTTGAAATGCATACAAAACTACAGACGTCGAAAAAGCACATCCGCCAATATGGTGTTGCAATAACATGTTGCTACTGAGGCGACAATGCACAGAAGGAAGCGATACGCTTCGAAAATACAACTCACACATACATTTCGTTCACGTTGCAACTTCGATTGCCGCAACTGAATGCTGAAAGCGTGCAAGATTCGTTCACAAATCTGTAGTGCATTAGACATTATATTTTGAGCAACGCAACGCGACCACGGCTATAACTCAGTGAAATTCCGCGCAGACTGAGGAAATTCCTTAGATCGAGCGCTGGCGCAGGAGCGCTGAAGTGGGGCAGAGTGTGCCTGATATGCATATAAAGCAATCAATATGCATGTATGCATGAGCTTTTTGCCACCAAGAAATTACCATTGCCAGACGCAAGTGTTGCATGGATTATGTGTTGGTGTGTGCGTGTTTTTGAGTGTGTGGCAGCAACGCGTGGCTGCGGAGCGGTGCCTGCCGTAAAAATAGTCGCATTCGTCGCTATTTTCGTTCAGCTGCCAGTCAGCCAGCTCGCGACCAAGAGTGGCGTTAGAAAAATACCGTAAAAAATCTATGTATTCATTTTAGAAGAAGCAATAAAATGCAATAAAAGCGAAAAAATTGCTGCAATTGCGGCGCATGCATAATACACATTTATCTGTCTATTTGTACATGTCTATGGCTGTGGAAATTGAAATACATAAGTATGTGTGTGTTCGTGTATCTGTGCCGCCGGCAGATTTCGTCTATTTTCTGTTGCATGAGATTATCAAATCGTCTTATTGTAATTCCATATAATTATTTTTTCATAGCTTTTGGGCGGCATTAAATCAGAAATTGCTCAATGCGTTCACTCGTATATTTGATGATGACATAAAAAAGTTGCACATAATGAATCTAATTCGAAATTGAAATTTATATACCCTATACGCGTTGATTTCTAAAATAGGCTCAGGGTAGTTGGAGTTGAGGATACCTATGTACACAGCATTCGTTTTTTTGAAACTTTTCGTAGCTCGCATATTTAATTGTTTTATTATGCTGTAATTTAATCATGAAACATTCAAATATTTCTGTGCACTTATGACGTAGTAGTGGTATTGTATTTGGTATACGTATTTGTTTGTCTATATAATTTCGTACAGGGCATACATTTTGCAATTGGTTTTTAACAGCATCATTTCGTATTTCAAGCGTTAAAATCATATGATCTGGGTATCAAACAAAATATTAAAATAAAATTATAAAATATTAATAGATGAGTATATAAGTTCGTTTGTATGTATATGAACATATGTATATGTAATTTACATAAAGTGCTTACGTTTGTTTTCTAATATTTCATAGCAATCTTAGTATACATTTTTTATAGCTCACAGATGTTGTATGATCCAAAAAACATGATCAATCAATTAGATTTGTCGGGAGTTTAACTTATTAACAGATATATACATGTATATGTATGTAAGTAAATATACTTGTATTAATATACATACATACATATCTACATAAAGAAAAAAGTCTACAAAATTAATCGGCCACTTTGGACAATTTGTTGTTGATGTCATCGGCGCCACTAAAACGTACAACGCGCTTTAAAACATGTGTAACTTAAAAAATGTTGTTATTTTTTATTTTTGCTGTCCGCTGCCCTACCCGCTGCGCTTTTGCCACCCATTCGTCGACTGGTGGTTGGACCCACACATTTAAATGATTTAATCGTTAAAAAGTTGCTCGGAAGCATTAATTACTCACTATTTGCCGCTCCTGCTGCTATAACTTTTGGCAGCTAACGGTAATTTAAAGTGTGTGTCTATAAATTGAGTGATGAAAAAAATTGTAGAAAACGCCTAATGGCGCTTTTATGGCGCATTTCAGGCGCCACTTGATGTCCGTCTGCAATTTGAGTGCTTTTTCTCGTATATATTTGTTTCGAAAATTGTTTGCGGCATGGCTTTGTTTTTGCAAATTGCGTTACGTTTCAATTCGTTTGTTATTTTCAAGCATTTCAATTATTAATTGCATGTCATTTGAAATTTCGTGGTGCCAAATTGAAGACTGATGGGTTTCTCAACACTTTACAGTTAGTAAATTAAACAGTTTAAATTAAACAAATAAACATATAGACGTAGATGATATTTTAACATAGAGTCATTTATACAAATATTTTTAAGATTTTAAAAACGAGATTTGAAGAGCAACAAGCAATTTAAAAATAACAGCGTAGACATTTCTCAAGTAAACCTGGCGTTCCACATGCAATGCGTACAACGTGCCACCTGCCGCGAGTTTTATACAATTTATTTTTTGTGCACAAATACACATACATACAACCGTTTGTATTTGTGGCAATCAATTTTGCCTATTCGCTGCATAACATAAGTACTGGCAGAAAAACAGAAGCATACACACCTGAAATCGCAGAAAGTGCGCGTATTAAATTCTTCAGTGATTCAGCTCCACGCAATTTTCGCGAATATTTTTCATGAATTTATTTCTCAAGTCACTTTTTTAATGAAGCACGCTAAAAATTTCGTGCACAATTATAAAAATTAATTTATTTGCAGTTTATTTATTATACTTTTTATCAGGTAATTCACAAATAAAAAGCGTGCATTTGTAGGCGTAACGGTACTGAGGTTACCTGCGAATCCTCTCACGTAACGGTTTAATTGTCTACAATTTCATTAAATCTATTTCACTGCAATGTTTTAATAATTTTATACAAATCGAGCTGCAATTAAAGTAGATAAGGTATGTATTTCAAATTCAATTATTAGTAATTATAGCAAATGTAGTTACATACGTTCGTGCTCTTTTCCGAATAATTTTTCAAATGCAATTGGAACAAGCGAAATATTAATGAAAAAAGAACGAAGCAAAACGTGAACCATCGAAGAATTAGTGTAAATTACTGCATGAAGGACATGACTTTCAGCAAATCTAATGATAAACGCGTTTATACGCCTAAAAGTGTGCTTTAAGAAAAATACGATAGTTCTAATCCAACGTTATCTGCGGCCTTTTTAAAAAATAATTAGTTTTGACTCAATTGCTCATTAGTTTATTATGTATTAAATTAGATACCTCGCTTGCAATAATACTGCTATAAAGGCTTTAAAGGATTTGTTGCCATTGAACAGTTCAACGATTTTTCAAAACCTATGATGAACAATGATTCAAAAAATATCGAAATTGATATTTTATATAACGATTTTTGCAATTTTTCCAAACTAAATAAAGTCACGCGTTCAGACCTTTTTACGAATTTATTGAAGCAACAAATGAGTGTGAAAATTCTCTTTACATACATATGTACATATATGTAGGTATTTATATTTTTTAAAACCTGTTTGATTACAACAATAAAGTGCCTGTTAAAAAGCATTTTTATTTTACAAACTTCAACATTTTAATTGCCTCATTTAAATTCAATGTGCGAGTTGAAACAAAAAAGTATTCTCCAAATCCATACTTCCTATAAAACGCTTCTCTCGCATATGAAATCTATATTTACTATATGTAGATATGTATATATGTAGGTACATATGTAAGTTATCAGTATGTTATCGCCGGTTTACATTTCCGACTGCCTTCGCAACAAGATTTCGGTATTTGTCAATTGAATGGCGACATTCAGATTAAAACTTGATCAGTTGGGTAGTGGGTGAAGACAACTCGCATAGAATTAACGGCAAACAAAAGTAAATAAGTAATTTTGTCGAAGAAATTTTTTGTGTATTAAATTTTAACATTTTATTCATGCATATTTATGTATGTACTTATATGTAAAATGTAATCTGTACGTATGTATAAGTATGTATAAATTCATATTTGTAAGTGTGTGCGTTTAAATGGAAACACGATCGAAATAAAGTGTTATAGTTAAATATTTTTTTTAACAAACAAATATTTACGAATAAGAGAAGGTAGAATAAAAAAAACGAAAAGTTTACTTTTGATTTACACTTTGGAATATTTATATACAACTGCCAAGCAACGTGAGGTCTCATCTCGATATTTCTTCGAGGTAGGCAGCAAAATAATTAAACTAAAAAAATTTAAAAAGTTTTTTATATACGCACTTACACTCATATACATATTTATGTATGTATGTAAATGAATAAGGTTTTCTGCATAAAAGAAAAAAACACGTGCGGAAAAAATTAAACAATATTTGAAAGTCGGTAAGGCGAGTTGAGCGTTTAAAATGACATACTTACATTCTTACCATAAAACTTATATGTATGTATATATACCAACAAATGTATATGTATGTTATATATGACAAAATTAATTACAAATATAAATAAATATATTATAATACCATATATATACATATGCACGTGTGCAACAGAACGAAAGATGAAACAAACAAAACTAGAATTGTAAAATCAAAACAAAAGAATGCAAAAAGTAACTGAAAGCAAAAAATAAAAAAATCACAAATATATTTACATTGCCATAAAGAAATATATATTTTTATGATTCATTAGAAAATTATGCTAATAAAAGTTATTTAACCCAGTTCTTATTCATAAGTTTATTCTGTTCCGTCCATATACTACGATAATGAAATTAATAGTAAGAATTAACTAAAATACAAATAATAAATAAAAAATAATTAACTTATGAATAAGAAATCGCATTAAATATTTTTTTTTACGAATTTTGCGGATAAGCAAATTAAAACTGCTTATTTAATTTTTTTATCAACATCAACGATTTCTCAATTACCTTGCATTTGAAACCACTTCGGTAATAATTTGTTTATTTTTTTTTCTTCCCAGGAATTGTATAGTTTTAAGCTCTAAACAATTAGCATTTCCTTTAATTTAGGTTAGCTAAAGCTTCATACAAATTTTTACACTCAAATGCAGCGCCTATAAACTATTAAAGGCTTAACTTCGGTTGGCACAAATTCAAAGCAAACAGATTGTGTTGGTTTTGTAAACATTTAAATTTCTAAAAATGTAAATCTTACATATATATATTATATACATACTTTTATGAAGATGTATGAAATACATGCACACATATCAGGCCCGGCTGGAACCAGGTTTTATCACGCCACTTTGTCACACCCGTCATGTTTGTTCTTTTCGTTAACTCTGCCACCCGAGTGTGTTTCCTGGAAACTCTTACAACATCTTAAATCGTCGCTCGCCTTTTGTGTCTTCAAAATCATTTTATGCCAAAGAAAACAGTTGCTAACCAAAATTGTCTATGAATGGAAATAAATCCAGTGCAGTACAATCCATGCTTGTGTGAGTGTGTGTGCAACGTGCTTGCCTAATGTTTTGCCGCTTCTGGGTCACACCGATAGTAGATGTGTATAGCTTTGTGTGTTACATACCGGAAAGAAAGCTAATTGTTACGCACGTAATTTCAAGGAAGACCGGTCACTTGGACCTTGTACTGACCGCACAGTTACGAGCAAATACGAGTACCATAGAAGTGTACAAACATACGAGCTACAAGTAGTAACAACCTTGTTGACACAGTGATGGGTGTTCTGCCAAGTGTGAATTGGGTATTTGGTGTGTGGGAAAGTGCTAATAGACTGTTTGAGACTTCGAGTGCCTTTTTTGTTAGAATTTTGACATGTACATAAATATATGTTGTAAGTCTAAGTTAAATTGTAAACAAATAATTCACGAATTAATTTGAATTTTTGTTTATTTCTTATTTACAGTTACGGCAGCCCATATAACATGAGCGCTGAATAAAAGAAAAACAGGTAAGAAATAACATTTCATGTGCTTTTTTAGCATTCATTATGCTCTACCTTCATAAAGTATTTATGGTAACATCAACTCGAGTTTGGGCTGTTAGCAAAAGGGGTTAAATCCGCTTTTAACATTATATTTACTCTTCGAAATAAAAATAAAGCTTGGCCTCATTGGAAACTTGAGTTTGGTCTATATATCAACCTCATTGGAAACTTGAGTTTGGTCTATATATCAACCTGTTCGTAATTAAGTTACTTGAAAGTACTGATTTGGAAGTATATTAATATATACATATATCTTTTACAATGTGGAAATGAACTCATATAAGATTATTACGAGAGTGCATTACAAACCCATATATAATGTGAGGAAACAATTTTTTACCAGAGTTCATAAGACCTCCTGGAGAATACATCTAAATAAGTATGTGCTAAGCCCATTCTCATTGCTGGAATTTCGTAATTTAGTATGAATGTGATTCCAAATTGTGCACACTTAGATTTCATAACAAAAAGTTCAGAAATTCCATGGCACCACAGAAACAGTTTTTACCCGCTAATACCACACAACACAGAGGCGAATGTGGTTGACTATTCCTATATACCTTTATACGTGCCTACTCACTTGCGCTCAGGTAGTTGCGTATAGAAATAGATTGTTGCCTTCGCGGGTCATGGTTGATTTTACAACTGAAATTACAATACTCATGCGCTTTGCACTCGACTCCAGTGCCCGAGGGATTGGCTTCTATTGTGTGCGTGTATGTGTGTGTCTTGTGGAAGTCATTGAGACTGAAACCGCAAATTTACTTAATTTACTTAGTAAGTTGGCGGAGGCAGAGGAAAAAGTGGCGGAGGTAACCATCAGCAATCAGTGTAAGAAATGTTTTATTATTGTTTTTGGTGGGGCTCCATGACGTTGGCGAACGCATGAAAAGTGAACTCCGGACGCGCATGACTTTTATATTGGCAAAGGGCGTGAATATTTAAAATTAACAATGTACACATATTTCTATGCATGTGTATTTGCATACAAACATACACACGTGTCTATAGTACACCTAAATACAAAAAAACGTATATATATATTACATATATACTACAATGTATGAATGTTTGTTTTATTGTTATGAAGTGTCGTGGAGGAAGTACAAAAGTAGCAGTAACTTGCGACTTCTTTGCTGGCTATTAGCGACAGAGGTGCCAGATTTTCATTCTTAATTTTATTAAATGAATTTATGAGCGAACAAATTTTTGGAGACGCATTTGGTCCATAATTACCCTTATGTTTATTTAAACACATATATAATAGTACAGAACGCATCGAGCTCTAGTATGACCATCGTGATCTTAAAAGGCGCATTTATTTCATTTTCAGCAAATAATTATAAATAAAGAAATCGCGAGAATATCTTATTGTGCAACAAACAACAACAACAATGCGGAAATTTCTGCTTATTTTACCTTCAATACGTCTTTAAACAGATTATACAAGTATATTATATAATCGAATCGTAGTAAGTAAATACTTGTCTGAGGAGTTTTCCTCTTTAAAATTCTTCGAGTAGTTCTCAGCTAGCGATAGTATCGAGGTGGGCGCTGAGTTCTACTAATACTTTAGTTCTTCAAGCATGGTATTTGGCTGGCAGTGTCGGCTCAAAGTGAGAGATATTTGCTTAGACGCCGTGGGTTCTTCGGAAACAATCGTAATATTGAGAAAGTATAATTCAGAAACGCAGTACTGACATTATTTCTCGAATTTCGTTAAGTAAGATGAAAGGTTTGCTGTAACTGATCCCAAAAGATGTTTATGTAATGCTTGAAGATTGGTGTAGCAGAAGATCTCTAAACAATTCGCAAACATTTTCCTTTTTAAACTTATCTGGCAACGCTATTTCCACTTGATCGGAGTTTTAAGATTTTCATCGGCCTATGAGATTTTCGCTGTCATTCCTTAGTTCCTTAATTTCTTTTTGGTAACAAAACCTCTAAAATAGTTGGTTAAGGTTTTTAAATTCATTTCGTACTCTCATTCTTTACTGTCGCACTGACCATTAACATTTTTTTATTTGTTGTTATTTACATGGCCCTTTTCTCGCTGCGGTTACGGTAAATATCCGCCAGACTAAAAATAATCAAAAAACATGAAATGCTTATGAAATTCCCACGCATATTGTAAACTTGACTCCCTGCTTTTACATACGAAGAATAATGAACTCTAATAATATTTCCAACACAAATGTAACAATTGTCACGAATAAAATTCCGCCTCAGGAGAAATATTGTTTGATATAGCTTACACGCATACATATACTCATCTACATAACACACACACATTTTTGCCTTTTTGTTGCCCCTCAATTCTGCTTCTTGCTTTGTTCCCCGAATGTTTAAAGACCAGTAGCAGCTCAACCACTTAGCGGCTGTTTTGCTTCACTCGTTGTATTTGCTCTTCTGCACTCTATTTAGTTTCGGGCTTCGTTGTCTCGTTCTTCTTGCCATTTAACTTAAATAGTTAGACATGGTTCTTCGTAGAGCCGACACTCAAGAGTTTGTTGCGCGTTTTCGCAGAAATTCTTTGCGCTACTGCATTTAGCAGCCACTTCACTAGTCGCCACGCCATGCCACTCCACAACACTACACTCTACTTCACTGCATTATAGCCGCGCTACAGATACACACACACACACACGAATATAAAGCTTCAAGTACGTCTTTTACTCCTCTTCGCCTCACTCTAGGTCCCCGAGCCTTCCTCAGTCGTCTGTCAACAAACTGCTCACCATAGTTAAGGCCGCTCACCACATCAGCGTTGTCTCCCAGCGTTGGCATGCCATCTTTAGCGCATTTCCAGCACTTCAATACGCTTGAGTTTCCAGTTGCTACACGTTTTTGCCGCGAGCTCCATCAACCCCAGAACTCTAATTGCGTGTTAACATAATAAGTGCTAGAAATTATTAGGAGCACTGTTTCGTAGAGTGCAGCGAGGATCGGACTTTACGTATGCCTACCACAGGTGGCCCTTGAAAAGCCATGCTTCCTAAATTCTGCACCTACGTCTCCTCGCCTCTCGCCCTTGTTAGGTCATACATATGTATGCTTGTAAGTGCTTCATCAGAAAGAAGTAAATAGCTCGATATCTACCACCTTTTCCCGTTGACATTACACACACCACCACATACACGTCCCTGCGCGTTCTATTCATTACGCTAGCGCCATCGTTCAACCGGTTGACCGCCAGCCTATCGGTTCGTAAGTCACTTTGTGCTCGCGTGCGTAATAGTTTAGTGTCATCGATCGGTGTGTAGCTGTTGAAGTTGTTGTAAAAGAAGCTACCGGTTGGCGATTGAAAAAAGAAAACACATTTTGACCTTGTTTCGGGAGAATCCAATAAATAGATAGAGTGGTTACAGATAACCAAGTGGAAAGTGCGTGCGAGTGTCGGTTTTTCTCAAATTAATTTATGTAGGCCTTCTCGTGGACGTTGCTGAGATTTCTAAGCGATTTTATTTTAAATTTTGTTGCTTTTTGTGCTTAATGTTCTAACACAGTTTTTTTGATTTTTGATTACTCAAAAATGCCAGTTTCAGTGGAATTTGCTATGAGTTTTACAAACACGAAGATGAAATGTGTAATATTTTCGCTCTTGAAGTGTGGAAATATGTAATACAAAATTGAGGTTCACATTCCCGTATTTGATAAAATAAAAAGGAAAGAAAAGTTGCTGCTCTTGTATGAGGAATACAGGAAATGAAATGAGTTAAATCTGATTAACCAATGAAAGTATTCTGGGAAGTTATAGGATATTAACTTTTGTGATGTTTATTTTTACTAAAGTTCACTAGGTGGCGCTGTGATACAATCTCAGTATTTTAGTGGTTCTTAAATCGACTTGTTCAAATAAAGGCTTAATCCTAGATATGTTGTAGTTTGAGAACTTAAGAGCTCTACAGATAGACAATGGTTTTTGGTTTTGCTCTTTGAAAGTTTTGCTTAATTTGGTGAATCACTGCGTTATTAAGCAAAATATCAGAAGGACTATTAGCTGAAAATAGAAGTAAATGGAAAGATATGATCAGCTAAATAAATAATGCATATCTTGAAAGGAGAATGAAGTTGGATTGAATTTGAGCGCGCTGTTTCAGAGATATTTCGGGAAACAATTAAGTCGATTTTGCATTCAGATACAATAGCATAGACGCTGTACTTTCAGAATCGAATCATATATGTACATATATTTGAAATAAATCCTATTTCATAAAAAGTAATTAGGAGATATTCTATAAATTATCGAAATAAGTCAAGCAAAAAGTTTCTGAGGTAAATATTCCATTGATCCATTAAATCCACTCCATGTAACATTTATTTTCATACATAGATTTGAGTAACAGTTGCTGTCCAATAAAAGACCTTGAAATCCATTTCATCAGATGTTCGAATATAAATTGTAAAAAAAAACTTTTAAAAATGCTTCAAAGAATCAGAATCTCCTACGATCTCCCATAAGATTTTTCGCGTGGCAGAGAAACAATAGATTACGCGAAAAACTAATAAGACTTAAAACAGAACTGATGAACTACGCAATGAATCCACAAATAGCTCCGAGACAATAGATTTTATTTTTATTTCGAAATTTAGATTCTTCTTTTTTGTCAGGTTTAAGTATAACCACAGAGTGAGTCACGCGAACAATGCTATGGATCGATGAATATAAAAAACATACAAAGCGGACAAAATTGAACGAGGTAAACATATACACACGCATACGTACATACATACTTAAGCACGTACTTACATACGCGTGAGCTTGCAAAATTTGTTTAACAAATTAATGCGTTGAGTGAGTAAGATGAGTGTGAAGCGCAAAAAGAAAACCAAACCAAGAAAATAAAAGTAAAAAGAGCTATGCAAAAACCAAAAAGACGCTGCAGTGTTTGTTTTCTTTAAAATAAAATAATAAAAAAACATTGAAACATTTAGCCCACAAAGTGAGCGTAAAATTTGCAAACAATCGGCGCAAAACGGCGACACACGCCAAGCAGCAGCACACATATGTACATACGCAAACAATAACAAATCTAGAGTCGCAGAACAGCTGAAAATAAAGCACAACAAGAATGGCAAAAAGGCTTTTACGCCAAAAGCTACTGTCAATGTCAAAGAAAGGCCAGAAGCGACTGCAAAAATTAAAACATGAAATATGCAAACACAACAAAAACAACATGAAAATAAAAACATAAAACTTATATGTACCAAAGGCGAAGCGGCGCAAAACAAGCCGCTGGTGACCTAACGGCAGTATGGAAGAAAAAAATGACATAAAAAAGTGAAAAAATAAATAAAGTAACATAACTGAAAAAGCTTAAAGAAAATAACAAGCAAGCAAGGCATGAGTAATGCGCGACGAGCCTGAGTGTGGGCGTCTTATAGGTAGAATTAAAAAGATTATTAAGCACAAAATAAAGTTGGCGAAGCAAATGCAAGCAACCTAAAGCAAAAATAATATACTTGGAAAATAAAATATTGTATTTTTAAGCCAGCCGAACGAAGGTGAGGAGCTTGAAAACATAAAATATTTGAATGTGCTGACACATCGAGAAATAGAGTAAATAAAGTGAACCAAAATTAAAAAATATATATGTACAATGCAAATACTGTGCACTGTAGCGATTAATAAAGCATTTCGGTAGCAGAAAAGAATAATAAGAATAAAGAATTATTAAAAAAATATTGAAAAAACAACATTTATTTATGACATGAATATGAAAAATTAAAAAATTAAAAATGTGTTGGCGGTTACAAAATTGCAAAGTCATATTTAAGAACACTTAAACTTGCCGTCTCATACATACGTACCGTATGACGTATATCACGTTACCTCACAAACAAATTTTAATATATTATATTTTTATTAATTAACTAACAAATCACTCATCAATTGCCATCCCACTTGGAGGAAGAAATCGGGTGAAAACTTGTTCTAGTCCCTATATACTCGTAACTAATCACAGGATTTTCAAACATCCGGTTGATTTTATTCTATATACATATGATTTGTTGGTGATGGCATGTGAGATAACTTAATGAAATTCAGGAAGCATTTTATTCTGTATTGCCAAAAGTAGATCAAATCGGGTCAATACTACCACTACCTCTCATATTCCTAATATAAGATTTTCAAACTTCCGTTGGCCTTACGCCAATCAGCCAATAAGTAGGATATCTTAGCAAAATTAACTGAACTAAAAATATTGTATAATATTGTATATAACAAAAATTTGCCGAACATATCGTTCAATGTGTGAGTTATACTTGTATGTAGTATTTATAAAATTGCTTGAAAATATGATCTAAATATACCTCAGCAATGTCAAAACTAACTCAATCAGCCCATCCATTGCTTTGTCCCCAATATAGCCTCTATAATAATTCCCGACTTTCCACCTGACAAAATGTGTGAACAAGTTTTCTTAAAAATTGTGTGGGAATAAAAATGAAATTTGTCTAGACTTTAGTGGAAGTGTTGATATTCAAACGGAACCATGATGGCCATTTGGCCGACATCTTGTTGGAATCATAAATGACATAAAATTATCTGCATAACAAAAAATCCCATCCCATGTTGACTAAATTTGAATGTTTTATTTCATTTTAACACCACGCCATCCTTGTTGGTAAACCCTTTAATTATTTTGATAAGGCTTAATGCTCAGATACAATTAAAGAGTTTTTACAGAGGCGGCATTTTATTTATTATTACTTTTATGTTTAAATAAAAGAACATTTTTTGTGACGTAACTATAACAGTTAGACATATGCTGTCGCGACAATTTTTGTAGATAATTATGTGTTCTGCAAAGTCGTAGTACATTATTTTGTTCTACATACATATAATCAATAGTATGCGCACAATATTGAAGGGCACAATAGCCCATAGGTCGCGGTGCATACCTCAAAATTAATCTATTTGCGAGCTATGTAAGGCATTTTTAGGTCCTTTTTTACACCTTTAGTTACATTATTGGCGTTTTAGTAAGGATTAGACTAAAATCACTCACCGAAAAGAGTGTATCTTCCCAACGGTAAATGAAATCCTTTCTATGCAATTCAAACAAACAAACAATCAAATATTTCCTCTTTATAATATAATATTAGTATTGATAATCATGATACGAGGTCGTTTGATAAATATCCGATTTTTTAACACAAAAATATTTTTTTTTTGATAAAAGTGCTTCTTGCACTTGATGAGACTTTTGCAATGTGTTTGTTGTTGGTATTGATTGACTTTTAAGCGTCGCAATCGAAGCGATTTTATTCTGTAATGCTGTTTTGGGAACAAAAACCGTTTTCCAGTCTCTTGCATACTCAAAGGTTAGTGTTCTTTATTTTCGTATTTGTGTGCATGGGTGTGTGTAACATTTTTGTCTCCACTCTACCGCATAACCGAAACACCAATGCTGGACTAGCCAATGTTGCTGCATTATCAGACAATATATGCACGCAGAAAGGGTTCCCCTTCAGCAGCCGCTTTGTCTTCTCTCAACCGCACACATACACACTCCGAACTTTTGTTGTTATTATGATTTTTCTTGTTTTATTTTGGTCTTTGGTCTACTGCTGTTTTGCCGGTTTCTTGGTTAGTCATGACCTTATTCCGTAGGCATTGTGACTTCCTTCGATGCTGACATACATAGATGCTCGCCTCATCGCGTTCATACATACATACATATATGTACATGTGTGTATGCATATAGCCAGATGCACATAATTGGTGATGCATTATTCAGTTGGTCTTCAGTTATGTTGCGAAGCTATTCATGAAACCACAACAGAGACAATTTAAATGGCAAAAAACGCTGAAAAAGAGCAAGAAAATGAGCAAATGAATGAATGAAGCGACTAATTTGGTGGTTAAGAGCAGCACTTAAGACATTTTGGTATGCACACAGCTATACATAAGAATATATAAAAAGTGCCACATACATTTGTACAAGTATCTATGAATGTGCATGTGTTGTTCCGAAAGGTGTCGTTGCGGTTGCAATTTTTCGCGTCTCCGGATGCTACTCAGTTTTCAGCACTTAGCGGTTCGCCTGACACATATAATAAATATATGTATGTATATGTATGTACATATGCAAGTATGTGACTATGTAATATCTGAAGATGAAGTAATATCTCTATATTTGGAACTGTTTACATCACCTTGTTGGTATTGTTTTTGGGGAACTGTATAAATAAATTATTGCTATACAATTGCATTTTATTATTTTAATTTCGTAACGGTGAATAATTGACTTGTTCGAAAAACTTGAATTATATATATATAATACATATATACCATATGCATCAATAATTGCATATTTATGGTTTTTTATTTAATTTTTCCATTTCAGTTGTTAATTCCTGCCTAAAATGGCAGTTGTACTTGCCTGACTGCATTCACTTGTCCGAAAAATATTCACTCCTTTATTCATTTATCAAAATCTTATTTTGCACACACACACACAAACACACTTGTTTATTGCATTTTTCATTTCCAAGTCATTGTTCGTTCGCTTGGCGGCATTGCTACGTTATACAAATTACAAGTGATTAATATATCATCAACAAGATGAGTATATACATACAAGTATATATGTATATATGTATGTGTCTTGGCTATTGAAGCAGAGTTGCTGTCATGCAGTTTTGTAAAAGTTGTGGTAGCACCTTTTTGGTTTTCGGCACAGTTGATTGAGCTTTACAGGAAGTTCCGTAACTTGAGCGGAAGTGTCCTTCATATACATATTCGCCACACTGACCAAACGGTTACTGCTTTTTGTGAATCGACTCTCTTTAATATTGAACAGCTTTTCATAGTATTCAGTGGATACAGCACTATTTCCCAAATAAAATAGAACAGGTAATCGTCGTGATAAAAAAAAGATAATTACGCAAAATAAATATAATGCGGAAACGCAGAAATTATTCAAATTGTTAAACGGAATGTGTCGCACCCGCATTGTAACGCATTGGCATGTATAAAAGGTGTAGCGCTCCCTTGTGACCTGAAATTACGTCTTACTGACGATTTTAAATTCACACCTAAACAGCACGACAATTCACGGCTTTGGAAACTTGTCTTCGCCGGGATAGCTTTGCTAATTATTCAGACGAATACACGCAATGCACACGCCAAAATCTCAAACTCCCCAGGCGTTTTATAGACTTACACACGACTTCGTTTTTGCGTCTCATTTAAAATTCGAGCTCGTCAAAAATGGATTACCTTTGCCTTTAGGCACGTATTTTTTATTCGCCTGCATTGCGTGCGCTTAATGCGATTACAGTTTTGTGAAATGCCTACGCATGCGCACAAGGTCGTTTACCAACTCACTGCCAAACTGTCTGTCCAAATATCTCATAGCATTCGTATGCACTCTTGATAATGTCTGTCTGATTATGACTCTGTGTATTTCTTTCTACCATACGCCTGCAGTCCAACCAGTCGAAGGCTGAATCATTTTAAATTAACGTAGCGCATAAATTTTCTGGGACTGCAACTCATTTAATAAGACATTCGAAGGATTCGCGAAAGCGTGAATGATAACATGTATTTATGTGGGACGGCTCAAATTTCATAAAATCTGCTTACGGTACAATACCACGATTTCCGAAGAGTTCTCAAGTCGTAGCTTGTCTAATCTATCTTATAAAGGATAATTAAAGGGACATTGAATAGTATACCAATAGAATACGACTTAATACACACATTTTACATATTTCGTTTTGGAATCAAGAACAATTTATTTAACTTTGACTCTAAGCTCTTATTTTAAGACAGTTTGGTAGTCCTGCTATAACATTGTTGCTGGCCATCAACGAATGCTCAGCTCGCATGTACAACATGTGTGGAGGCCATTGCTAGCCCTGTGACAAAATACATTTCCGCTTGCTGGCTCCTCTTTTAGGGCACACGCAACTGAAATGCGTACGCTTACTACATTTTACCTTTATACCATAAGCAACACGCTGTTCCAACGTTGTTGCTGCTGACGAACATCACTTTGACAGCGACTCATGTTACAATCTATAAACTCATAAATATGGCATTTTACACCTAAATGGCCATATATGCCTGTGTGCGCGTCGACGATCAACGAGTGCTCATTGAGCGCTGGCCAACACCGCCAAATCAGCAACAATCACAACGGACTTTGATGGCGCACGGAGTTGAAGTGTCTCTTCTTTGCCTTAATATTTTGTATTTTTTTCCTCACAGAGTTGCATGTGCGCCCTGCACGAGTGTGTGTGTTTGCAAACTTCCGGTTGACAATATTAATGACAGCCAATTTGAGTTTTTGCTTGGAAACAAGCACACGCACACATGCGGAGCGGTCCATCAAGCAACTGCTGATGTTCAACAACTTTGACAATTTTATGTTGCTGCGCTGATATGTTGAAAGCGAAAAGGGCTCTCGTATGCAAATAACAATAACAACAACAAATTACAGGAATAAAACGAATTCTAGGAATATGCATTTTTTGTTCTTGAGTGTGTTTGTTGTCACTCATGCGGCACAGGCGTCGTGTGTGAGCTTGCCGCACTTATTTATTTTGTTTGGATTTTGTTTTTCGCTGAGCATTTACGTACTTTAGTGCCTCATTCGCTACAAATTGCTGCTGCTGGGCCCTTTTAATTGAATACCCACTAAATTTGCGTCGAAGACGCTTCGCTAAAACTTGTCGTAAATTTGTGACAGCAACAACAACAATAGCAATAAATGCATAATACGAAATTTAATAGCAAAACACCAACAACATTGCTGAGCAAATGACCTGGCATTGGCTCACAACAGCTGGCCTTTGCGTTTTAGCATTGCCTTGGAATTTACGACAAACAACAAATGAACATTTATTGCCGTTATAATTTTTTCTTTTTAATCGACGATTGCGTCCAAGCGCCAATGCATATACCCATACATATACACCAATGTAGAAAATGGCTAATTGGTTTTAGTATTCCTTTAACTTTTCCACAATTTTTATAACCGTTCTAATAACTGCACTTTTATTGTCAATAATTATTGATTATTTTCTTTAACGCTCTGTGTTTGTTTCTGCCACTTTTTATACTCTCAAATTTTATTTTAATATTCATAAGTACATGTATGTGTGTCGCAAAATTCGATATCATAGACTTAGGTAACTTTATTGCGAATTTATTAAAGCTGTCCGCAATAATTGTCACTTCTTGCCATTTTAAGCAATAAATAAAGTGATTTTTATATGCACATTCTCATATACACACGTATAAATACACATATGTATGTATGTGTGCATGAAGTAAAAATGAACTTAGCTTTTAATGTGACAGGGTAGCCATAACTTCATAATTTTATTTCATACAAAATTTTGCTAGCTAAGATTTGGAGGTTATGTTTACCGGCAATTTGAAGTTAACTTTCTTATGATATGCCTATTATGACTTCAGAATAACTGTAAAAAATAATATCAATCAAAGCTTAGGTTCATCTGTGTAAAAATCATAATTTTATTTGTACCATAATATATTTATGCTGCTTTAAACAAATTTTGTCCTCGCTTCATGTATACATTTATGCATGTAATGTTTATGGATCGCAATTTTTTGGTGGCCAATATTTATTTGAAAAAGTGGACAATACCGTCAGTACTTCGTAACTGTTCATTCGAAATACACATTTGTGATTTCTCTTCAGCTTCATTATTTCTTATTTATTATTTATTTAACTTTAGAGCAAGACGTCTTCAGTATATAACAGCTGTTATCAGCTTTTACAAAATTTTTTACTTGAGGGATTTAGTTTGTATGTTCGTATTACTTACTGAAACTTAAATTAAAATTTTCATTGACTGGGGAAAACTCTATCCATTTCTGAATTAGCTGCTAGTTTTGCTCAACTCATTGTCGGATTTTGGATATATCGGGATCGCGAAATTTTTTTTGACCTTTCTAAGTTTAACAGCCCACTATTAAGATTTAGCGATTCAAACAAACTCTGAGATACCCGTTCAAACCCGTACGTCCAAGCACACGCGGGCATTTCTTTTGGAGCGGCAATAAATTTCTCGCGCTTCTTGACATTGGATGAACTTTTTTGAAGACATGTGAAGCCTTTGCTGCCATTAATACGCCGACATGTGTTGTTTATGTTCCTTTCCACAACGTAATGGTAACGGAATGTAGTGATGCCCTCCGTGCTCGACGCTGACTGGAGGATTATAACGGCCAAAGTAATAAGAAGAAAATAAAAGATGTGGAAATTCAAGACACAACAACAATAAGAAGCATAAAAGGCTAACGAGCCCGCTAACGCCTACGAAGTGCAGAAACAAAAACAAGAAATAGAAACTTTGAAACTTTGTGGTATCGAAGCTTGTGCGAAGAAACATATGCGGTCGTATATTTTATTTGATTTTGGCCAAATGTGCCGACAACATCGGCACAATGCATCGCTGCTGCTGTGTTGCGGAAACCCCCACAAAAACTGAAAAACACGGGGAGAGGGCGGCGGACGGTTGGTTGGCGCGCGAAAGTTACGGCACATACGGGCGAAAATTCAAGCGCAATGCCACAAACCAAAGCAAAGTTATGGCGCAAGGCTACACAGGCAACAACAACGAAATGACGCGCCAGCGAATGTTTCTGATACGAGCGCGTTGTGAGCCTTAGCAATCTCGGCAGCAAAAGCGTGTTATTGTTGTTTGGCCTTATGCAGGCGTGCGCCAAATCACATCGATACATGCGAGCTATTTGCAGAATTTATGATAAATGTGTCAAATATCTCAACTATTTGTAATCATAAATGAAAATTGCACAGCAACAAGCTGACGCCGTCATTGTTGCAACAACAAGAGCACAAGTAGTTTTGGTTTTCCAATTCACATCGCTGCCGAGACTTGTAGTTCGCCTCCAAAACAGCAACCGCCGCGCGACTGTCTGACAGCTCGCTGTGCAGCTGCGCGTACACGAGCCGACCGCCAACGACAATTGACAGCCGCCAACGAAAGAGTTGGGGATTTTCTGGAGCAGAAATGGCGAAAAGGTCGGGTGAAATTCGACTCAGCGCAACAACAACATGTATGTACGTATGTATTTATGTTGGCAATATGTGGCATAGTAGAAAATGTTATTAGTTCCTGATGGTCGTGACATCGGCTGAAGCGGCGGCGGCAATTTTATTGATAGCGACAGAAATGTGTCACGCGCATTTGGGTTGGGCGCCTGTGGCATGATGCAAATGAAATGTTGCACATACACACGCACGCATCAGACTGTGATCGCTTGCTAATGGATATTCGCTTAGCGGCGCAACAACAACACCAACAACATCGATTGCCCCTTTGATGGCGCTCACCTCCTGCTGCCCACATTCTTTCACTGCACATGGTTTCATATGGGTATGTGTGTTCGTCATTATGTGCGCTTCATTGCCACAAATTTGCTATAAATTATATTTTCTCTTAATCAACTGTCGGAAATTATTCAGATTCAAATTTCTTTCGCGCGCGCTCTATTTAAGTGCTGCATTTGCTGTTGTTTGTTCTAGTGTTTCTTTGGAAAGTATTTTTTAGAAAGTGTAGCATTGGCTTATTTGTGTAGGTGTCAGCTTGATGAATCAAAAACAGTGCAGCTGCCAGTAGATTCCACACGATATACATACATATATAGCGAATAACCCTCTAAAACATTAATACATATTTGTACATTTAGTGACCATGGTTGCCATATTGCGCAATACATTGTCTGTGACTGTACGTTCCTGTATGATGCATTTCTTTATGCTTTTTAGAGTTTCAAACTCCATTAGACATAAATTACGACATGCTGTCAGTTGTAAGAGATATAATGAAACCGATGCCGTTATCCAGATGGATAACGGAAATATTTGCAAATTCCGAGATGGAAATTCCGAAAAGAAGTACAATAAATTCCGCACAAAAGTAAAGGTATTGGCACTCATATGTTAGTTTTTTAATTACGGTATGTATGTATTAAGTATTTATAGAAATAATTTTTTATATACATTTGGCCAGTGAATTTGTATATTTTTTAAGCAAAATCTTTGCCATAAACAAATCATTCTCTGATAATATTTCATGTAAACAGTTTCACACTAAAAGGGCTAATTAAAATGCGCAATCATGGTATATTAAATTTATAATAAGCTGAGAAAAAATACTAATCGGTATTAACAATGCAAATATGCGAAAACAAAAACGAATTACTCAAGCAATTTGTATGAGTGCTTGTGCCCCTGGCACCGATAAATAAAAGCTGAGTGCTGAGCCACAGAGAAAAGTGTGTTATACATGGAAAACAACAAAAAAGACTTTGAAAATATTATAACAACGCTATAAAAAATAAAGTGGGCAATTAATTAGTTACTGCGCCTGGTTGTATGCTTCATACGCCGCCTGCAGTTGGTAAACTATGGAAATAATTGTGTATGTGTGTTTAATTTCGCACAAAACGAATATACTAAAATAAAAATGAAATGCGTGCTACATGAAACTAATTATGCAACAAATGCATTCAGATACCAGCCATAAACAATACTCACAACACAACTAAAATATCAAATGAGGAAGAGCACACAGTAAAATGGCAATAAGTCAAGAAGAAGAAAACATAATTAAATTATGATTGCGCTTTGATTGACGTAGGAGAAAGGAAGTTGAGGCAACGCAATGCGGCAGCGCCACAACCAGAGCAACAATGGCGAGAGCAAACGTCCATAAAACAATACTGGGAATCGCCTCCGTACAACAAATGCCGTTGCCAAGTACTTTACATACACAAAGAGACGCGCGTCCAGAGTTATATTTGCATACATATATGTGCATACATGTCTGTTGCATGTGTATTTTATGGTGATATGTTTGTCTACACATTAAAGGCGATATCAGCGCAACTGACAACATCAAAGTGACTTCGAAAATCCCCTAGCAACATGCCGCCATATGCGGCAGTAACATGTCTGAGCAACATAAAAACAAAAAGAAAGTGAATACCAACAAATATTAAAATTAAGTTCATCACTAAAAGCTTTGTTTCGTTTTAATTGAGTTGTGTTTTTGTTGCTGTTGTGCGGGTGTTGCCTTCTATTGCTCTCACTTGGGGAAAGAGTCCAGTTGATGCACCAGAGCGGATACCCAGCAGCAATATCACTTATAGCTGTTGGAATAATGTTATTTCAATTGAATTTTCTAACCAAAGAATACTTCAGAGAATTGCAATTTATAAAGTTGACCGTATAAAGTTGTATTAAGAAGAATCCTAAAACTTCTAGAAACTGTTTCAATTTAAACAAAACAGCAAATGGTCAACTTACTTTGAAAATTCCTTAAAGGTCAAACTTTTGGTCTTCATAAGAAAGTATATCCATTTCACTGTAAAGAAATACAAAGTCTTCAAATTCCAGTTAATGAGTTTTTAAATATTATATAGAGCGCTCTCTTGAGCCGAACGAGTGATTAGTGAATATACTCATTACTTTTTACTTACCAAAAAATATTTACCACAGAGATCACAATTCCAATGGGTAGTTGACCTGATTTCGTGTAATGCAAGCTATGTCTACTGCTCGCAATTGAGCCAGAATTTCAAATATGGTGACCCCTAGTGATCCGATCTCAGAGTTGATGTTGTAAGGCTAGACGAAATTGGAGAACATCCATCGGATTACTTAAAACATTTGTTGTTTGACTTTTCAGAATAAGTCCACTTCGGATAACTTCCGTTTCGCCATTTTTGATTTTGACTATATAAAAGCCAAGCTTACACCAAGCTTGACTGCCGTTAGACGTTGCTTTTTCGGGTGTAACTAAATATACCAACTTTGTAGTTTTTGTAATACAAATAAAGGAAACACGTTAAGGTTACACAATCTCGCCGAGAAGTACGCTATGATGCTTGCAATTTATCCAATAGTCATAAGATCTTAACACCGTTAAAACTACGTCTTCAAATCACGCCAAGGGGATATATGTATCAAAAAAGAGCACATTGACTTTTC
Organism: Bactrocera oleae; assembly: GCF_042242935.1. NCBI lineage: Eukaryota > Metazoa > Arthropoda > Insecta > Diptera > Tephritidae > Bactrocera > Bactrocera oleae. Next base: position 24,872,411 of record NC_091536.1, read on the forward strand.
TTCGTTGCTGTGTAACGGATCGTCCGATATTCGTACGAAAATAAAAGGAGAGGCGCATGCGAATATATACTTGTACATATGTATGTAGTGTGGTGTCCACACTTTTAAGGTGAAAAATCGATTGAAGTTCAAATTCATGACTCAATCCATTATGTAACAGTGGAAGCAAATTGAAGCGCCTAAATAAACAAATGAGCAGGAAAGCCAATGAAATGAAAAATAAACGTGTTTCCAAATATTGTAGAAATCAATTAACTAATGCAAGTAAACATCGCTCATCAGCAACGCCACACAATCGCCGGGGTCGATTATGAGCGGACAAGTGTAGCAGCAAACAGCAGAGGCAAGAAACCGTAACAACAACAATATTAGTATTACTTGCCAAAAAGGCCAATTACACAATTTATTATAAGCGCAAATTGATGATGCTTGCATTTATGTATGGGTGTGTGTGTGTGTGCACGCTGGCGTTGCCAAGTGTAATTAGATGGTAAAGGCGGAAGATCACGGCAACAAGATATTAAAATAACAGAAAATTGAATGCATCGTCACTGTAGTTAGCTGCTGCAACTACTTTTGTTTAGCAAAATCATAACAACAACAAGCACTGCCTCTTTCATGTCTATTTATATGGATGTGTACATCCTGTGCTCGCTGTTACAACATCATCATTAGTAGCAGCGCATAATGCACCGCTTGAATTGACATGTTTCACTTGGCCGCATGCAACCGCACAGACACACGTTTACAAATACACATATGGCCGATTTCATAACGCTCGCATGCGCATTTGATTAATTAATAAACATTTTAGTTTATATCGCAATTCTGTGATTAGATTTATTATCATTGCTCGTCGGTGTCGCCGTTGAAATGTCAGCAATATTTCGTTGAAGTGCCTTGCGGCTAACCCCTGCAGCTTCTTTCGTAATTATCAGTTACGCAATCAGTACGTTTGGCCACTCGTTCCTAGATTAGTCGGCAAATGGCATTAAATGTCATCGCGGTTCGGTAAAGTAATTTGTTTATGTGATATTTTTATCGATTTACGTAAAACTTGAGTGTTTGTGCGCCTATTTGAAGACCTGCTCAAGTCAAACCCAATTTGAGGTTATATTTTGTTGAAAATGATTTGCAAAAGTTGTGTAAGAAATTTTCTAAAATCTCAGTTGACAGACTAAACGCGCAGAGTGAACTTCCACGTTAGATAATCAATGCGAATTAATTTTTTCATAAGTATTTTCCATTATTTGTATGCTCGCAGTTATTTTTTTGCATTTATTACGATACTGAACGAGTTCTGAACCTTTAACTTTCCAACAGTGTTTAAAACTGATTATCCACAATTTTTGCCTAAATCTTTGCTATTTGCCTACTTCTACCGCTCTGTTTTCTGTTCAGCACTTCATTGTTCACTCCATTCCTTAATTTGTTCTTTGATATACCCACTTCTTAAGCGCATTTTGCCGCAATCGCCGTGTTGACTGGGAATATCAATTAACATTTTTAATTGCTCTTAGCCGCTCTCAGCTACTGTCTGTAGTCTTTTCGATCTATCCGGGTATCTGGCTAACCGATCAGTGTACAAATCAAGCTAACTATGAGTAACAAATTGAAAAAGATTTCCTAATGAATGTTAAAAGGGCTTAAGTCGACATTAGGTGCGATGGACGCTTTGGTTTCTAGTAAATATCTGGGCATAGCTTTTGTCGCTCTTTTATTGCAAGTTGAGGCTCCTGATGTCAATGTACTGTTCAAGATATAATACATCGCCGAGACGCGCTTAGATTGATCAGCAGAGCTCAAATTCGCTATCATCAACAAAAGTCGACTTGAGCTACTTTAACATATGAGTAAGCATACTTTTGCATAGTATTGTTGGTAATCTTCGACCGCCACGAAAAGAATACATTTGTGGTTCTCATTTTTTGTTGTCTACCCTCCAGATCTTCAAAGGTCAAGCAACTTTTAAACAACAACACTATATAGTTAAATATTCAAATTATCTGAAACATATGTACATACTCACACATATGCATGAACCAACATATGCATGTATTTGTATGAAGGATGTATGGATTCGCATATAATTGCAAAATACAATGTGTTACATAGGTTTTTAATTATTTGCATACCATAAGTCTTTCATGGGTTGCGCAACCGTTTGACAGCTCTTATGTCACTTGGGTCATTAACAAAGAATATGCGAATAATAAAACAGTCGGCTGCTAAGCCATTTTATTTTGTTTTTATTTGTTAATTTATTATTTGTTCGAATATTTTTGCCTTATAATTGTGTATTGTGTAGACATATGGATGTTTGTACATATGTAAAATGCAAATTAGCTTGCAAACATTTGGTGACAATCCGTGCTTGACTGCTTTACAGTTATTTTAATGACCCTAAAATTTGGCAAAATGCGGTGAAATTAAGCCAAAAAATAAATGCAAATGTCAAATGGAGGAAAAATATCTTAAAGTTAGTAATAAAATAGATTAGTGAGAAATCAACCGAAACGTACAAACCGCAATTTTCATATTAAAATATAGAATAAGTAAAAAATTTTCAAGTTCAATATTACTCTTACTTTACTCAAGAAATGGCTAATAAAGGCAAATAATTGCAGTGTCGTAGCAAATAATAGGTAAACAAGCGTAGTTTGCGAGATTTTGATTTTATGTTATGTTTTGGTATATTATTGTTAAGAGATGTTAGTATTTAAATACGTTGTAAATGTGTAGAGAAATATCTATGTCGAATCTATGTTTTTGTTATTGTAGGAAAACTTTTGGGTGTGCCACATATGTATGTAGAAGCGACAACAATGCCTTAAATATGAAACTTGATTAATGTCCACATTAAATTTCTTTGTCTCTAAACAATTCTACGACACCACATTTTTCTGCAGCGCCTAGCAGCAAATTGTTCTCAATGCCGATAATTAAATGCTTTATTTAAATTAAAATGATATATGAATATATAATTGTCAACAAGTATGAGACAGACGTTGTAGATTCAGAAAAACGTGAAAGAATACGATTTAATTCAGATAAAAGAAAATAAAATTGAAAAGAAAAACAACTTTGCCGAAACAACTGTTAATTATGTCACAGCAATTGCCAAAATTGTGACAGTTATATAAGAGCTGCTCAAATTTCAGCAAAAATTTTACAAGTATTTAAATGTCAGCCAGTGTGAAAGCAACAATTAATATGGCATGCCACATTCCCTACACAGCATATAGCGTCTTAGCTTATACAGGGTGTCTCAAAATCTCACGCAAGAGTTCAATTTGCTGCCACTTATGGTATGTATGTAGTAAAGTGTTGACAAACCAAAAAAAAAAAAAACCAATCGACAGCTGACAGTTTAGGCTTTGTAAAAATGGACGATAGAACAACTTGTCTTCATTATTGAACAATATTTCAAAAAATAATAAAAGCTTCGTCGCGGCAGTTTGAAAATTTCATATCATCAAAATCATCTTAAGCGATGAAGCAAATTTTCACCTTGATGGATTTGTTAATCGCCAAAATTGCCGCTTTTGAGGTTCTGAGAACCCACTTGTGATTGTCGAAAACAAATGCATCCACAACGAGTGGTGTGGATTTTGGGCTGAAGCCTTAAAAGCTGCATCAATGAAATTCAGTCACATTTAGCTGAATAGACATAGAAAGTTTCGACAAACGAGTGCCGTGGAGGCCAAATGCCCGATGTGTTATTCTATAACTAACACTACGTATATATATTGTGATTCAATAAAAAAATTACAATCGAAAGACTAAAAACTTTGTTTTCTATTTATTTCCAATCTTGCGTTAATTTTGAGACACCCTTTACATATATATACGCCGTAATGCATCGAAAATTGTGCTGAAATACACAAATTTCCTCTGCCAAGTTGTATTTCATTTTTCAGAAGTCCTTTCTACCAATTTTTATTCTACGAAACTCAAAGTCAAACAAGTTTAGAAGCGTATTCAAAAACAAGTATAGAAGGGCTAAGTTCGGATGTAACCGAACATTTTATACCCTCGCAAAGTCAAATGGTATACTCGTTTTAGATTTCTTTGTGGAACTTGCTACCTTGTTCTATGTTGACCGATATTTTCGGTAAAAAATCAACTATAGACAATGGGGTCGACTTAGACAATTTTTGGTCACAAGCTGGCATACTTTAAACGTATTAATTTTGCAAAGTTTTTACGCCGATATAATCATTGTTGCTTGATTTGCATACTGGAAAGTGAAAAAATCAGAAAGAATTTAAAATGGTGTTATATGGGAAATAGACGTGATTGTAATCCGATTTCGCTCATTTTCATACTATAATATATAAATATGGGAAGAATGTTATGTACCGAATTTTGTTGAAATCGGTTAAGCAGATCCAAATATATGGGGTTTCCCCTAAAAGTGGGCAGTGCCACGCCCACTGTCTAATTTTGAACGTGGTTCATATATATCATTATGGAAATTTATATTTTTTGATTAATGCCGTTTTGTGGGAGTGGCAGTGGTCCGAATACATCTATCTGCAATACCAACCGTCTTACGGTACCAAGAAACATGAGTAGCAAGTTTTATAAAGATATCTCAATTTTTACTCAAGTTACAGCTTGCATAGACGGACGGACGGACAGTCACCCGGATATCAACTCATCTCTTCATCCTGATCTTTTATATATATATAATATATAACCCTATATCTTACTCGATTGGCTTTAGGTGATACAAACAACCGTTAAGTGAACAAAACTATTATACTCTGTAGCAACAAGTTGCGAGAGTATAAAAATCTAAAATAACCCACTTTTTGTTGGTGTTGTTGCATAACTTAGCACACAGCTTTTAAATCATTTTCAAACTGCTCGTATTTTGCATATTTCATTAGTTAAGTTTATTTGTTACCACAATTTAGATTGCATTTTAATAAAAGGTTTGGATCGAGTTTTTATTAGTGTTTGCTACATATGTATGACTGTATACATACATAAATATAAGTATATGCATATGTAGGTAATTTGAAAGAATTCAAATGGTTTTCATTGAGAAATAAAAGCGTTTCAAGTTTTTTACCAGCAGATCGTTCAAGTCTACCATATTTATTGCTGTCATGAAAGTATTTCTGAATTTGGTTTTGGAATATATTATATTATATATCAGAAGGCCTTCAGAAAACCGGTTCAGTTTGGTGTAAAGTATATGAAGAGGAATAGCATTTGAAATAATAAATTAAAAGGTGTTGTTGTTGTAGCTAAGCGTTGTTGTTACAAATGGTTACTTTTAAATGGTCGTAAGATTTAATCGACACGTCAGACGCAGTTTTGTTACACACTACTCTTGGAAAAGTAGTGTATCTTGCTTATAGAGTCTAGGTTTATTTTGAAAACAATTTCATATTTCTATAAAGCTATCGACTTTGACAAAATTTTTGCTTTTGTTAGATTTTTAATCGAACTAATTTCTTTTTTTCTGTAGCAGTTTGGAGAGAACTATGGAAGGGCAATCGCTATTAGAAAATAACCTTTTTGTAATATTTAATTTTTCTGGGTTTGAAACTTTTTGTGATCGAGGGACTATAATGGAGGTTAGCCTTTTAATTTAGTGATCTTTAAGATCAAGTTTTAAAATTTGTTATTACCTGTACTCTTAACTAAAATCCACAATCGGTCAATCAAAGTACTACTGAACCGGTAACTGGTTATTTCCTATTGTATCCAACTGAGTTGAGATTTTATTGCAATTTTTATGTGCAACCGAAAATAAAAATAAAAATAAGATAAAACTGAAAATTAATTTGCAAACAAAAATTATACGAGTTTTAATTGTTTATAATGGCTTTTTAAAATCAACTAACGCGCGTCTTCATTATAAAAATAAATATATTCATCACTTTTAATTTGTTGGTATGATCGTATGTATGTATATGTGTATTTATAAAGAAGAAGAGATTCAATGTCACATGTCTGCAAATATTTATTTCGGTCATTAAGATTGCGCAAAAAATAAAACAAGAATTAAGAAAAACTAAATATAACTGTAACACAATATAAAGAGCAACTGTTGTAAAAATTACATTTTTTTATTTAATTTTTTTAATTTTTTTTTTCATTATTTGGTACGGTTATGTGTCGAAAAATAAATAAGAATGAAAAAGTTAATTTTTTTCTTATTCAGTTTTTCTTTAAATCAAGGAGAATTTTTCCTAAATGGTATTTCGACACTGACCAAGAATGTGATTTAGCAAAGCAGCTAGCCATTCTGACAGCTTTAACTTAGCGTTGAGAGAAAATAAATTGTGCGGAATTTCAATGTGTTTGCAGTATTTTAAAATTTTCCTGATCTTTTGTATAATTTTCTCTGACGTAATTCACAGTTTTGTTTTGTTTCTGTTTTGAATTTCGACGCCCTTGGCATTTCAGTAATTTTTGCTGTCATCTCTGCCCTTGACTTATAAACAAGTGTGTATGACAGAAAGTTCACGCCTTTTTTGGCGGCAACGCTAGAACGGAAGTCAAACGAGGCGAATCGTAATGAACGAGACGGAACATTCTACTTCAATATGTTTTTCATGTGTATATATAAGAATACTAAATATTTATTTCATTGTTCTACGTATATACATACATAAGTAATTGTAAAAAGCCTTAAAAAAGATTTGCACAATGACAGACAAAGTGTGTCAAATCAAAAATGATTGTGAAACAATTTGCAAATGAACTTGAATCTGGTACCAAGCATATGTGTATTGCTAAAAATAATGAAAAATATTCCTCAAATAAAGACCCACCCTTAACTGTATCCTCTCTGTTTCCATTAAAAAAATTCAGCTAATTAGTAAATGTTTGTAAAAGTCTGAAGATCTTTAAACCTCGAAACCTCAGGTCCAGATCCAAACAAGAAATCAAAGCACATGTTAAGGACGTGGTTACAGTGGAGAGAAATTGTTAAGATAACACATGGTTAAACCCAGCTAGTGATTTCAGCGTACTCCACATTAAAACAAAAATTCAAATAAAAGACACTTTGTTTCTAATAATTTCTAACAAACTTCAGTTTGACCCCCATATGAGCAGTGAAAGTGTTCATTTATTCCTCTATTTGTGCTAATTCTGCAAATATTTGCCTCTAAAGAATTTTACAGCCTTTCTTCTCGTCTTTGTCTGCCTAATTCGTGTGTGTAGTAAAGTGTTTACGATCACGACAGTATTAAACTCTATTTAATTTATGACTTGTGACACACGCGACATAAACTCAAAGTAGTTAAGATTCTTCTGCAACATTTTGTATGTCAATATCTCCATTTTTCCTCTAATTTCACACATTTGCATAATTTTTTAATTATTCGAAGCTCATTTTGTGCGCTGTGTACTTTTACTTACAATAACAGTTATTATTTTCACATTTAGTTATGAGTTCGCATTAGAAACAATAAAATTTAACAACATCAAAATGTTTTTAATGATTTTCGTTTGCTATCAAATGCTATTAACGTATTCAATTTTCTCAGTTTTATACGTTTTGTTTAAGTTTTTCAGTTTTACTTGGCAACTCACCAATTTCGCTCGATAGCTGCATCGATTTCACTTTTATGCCTTATGCGAGCATTTGCAATAACAATGAGTGGGGAAAAAAGAACTCACATGCCTTTTGTGTTTTCAATTAAACAAAGCTATTTCACTTTTAATGCCTCGAGCTACTCGCGCTCAGCACAACGGCGAACAATGCAGTCGTTAAATACTTGTAGCATTGCGAAGAGCGTTGCCACTTTTCAGAAATTGGAAATTTTAATTCATTGTACAAAGTGCTAGATGCTACCCTATAGCTATACTATAATTATATTTAGAGAATTTTGTAGCGAAAATTAAATTTCTATAATGCCCTGCTTCACTATGAACTTGGCCTTAGGTAAAAAGATTGACAAATCTTTAATGGCTCAAAAGCAATAAATCGAGCCGCTTGGTTTTTAAAAACATTTTGCAGTGAATTTAGTAAAATAACGGTAACATTGCCGAGCATCAATTTGCATAAACACATCTCGTAAATCGGCAGCTGGACGCACATTTTCATTCGCACGGTCAATGTCAAAATCCGTTTATTACATTTGCACACACACACACACAAACAGACATACTTTCTTCGCATAAACAACACTGGCAGTCGTAAATAGAAAAGTGGAGTTTTTTCGGATAAATTTTATGTTGTTCTTCAGTTTTCTTGCTCGCTTTTGGTTAAATTAATTTACGCGAAATGTGTTACCCTGCACACACATACAGTTATACATATGTAGGTATGTATATAAAAGATATTGGCCAAATGGCCAGAACCAGCCGTTGGCTTCACCGGCTTTATTTGGTTTTAACTTTAGTATTTTAATTTTCCAAATTTATATTTCTTTATTTCCATATGTCCACTTACTGTTATGTTTATTAGATGTTGATCATTTGTTTCGAACTTTCTACCTGATCATTTTTGTTGATCGTAGTCTGTTTGTTGTGATTGTGTTTGTACTTTCATAATATCAAATATGTTGATTTATTTTTTTATATGTGGATATATCTGCCGTTTTATACGTATGTATTAAGATTTAACAGTTTAAATAATTATTTTCATTCTTCATTTCAGGTACGTAACACACACACATACACAGTTACGCACATTTTCCGCTCCGATTCGTAAGTAATTCAACTTCAGTAATTACAAGAGCACCTATGATCGGTTGAAACTGAAAACGCACCACATGTTGCATCATGGGCGGTGGTGAAAAATTCGTTTGCCGCATCAAGTGATGCCAATCGCTCGTGCGGTATGTACTTAAGTGCCGTTTTATGTTTTCGCTACGCATATTTGCTCGCGAATTATCTTTTCAAATACTCGTACGTACTTGTGTATATATGCATACGTGTATGTACATGTCGACACGCACAGACTAAATGCAGTCAATCGTTAGATAATTATTTCGAATGCGACTAACGCTTTATGCCAGTTGCAACTTTACATAACCCAAAAATCACTACAACAACAACAGTATGTGCGTGTTGTGGCTGCATTTCAATTGTGTGAATTTTACTATTGTTGGTTTTTACAATCATGGCAAATAGTAAATAACAATAGCACTTACAACAACAACAAAGAAGAAACACTTTTAACCTTTTCGGCCCTGGCGCGATAGAATTAAGGGATAAAGCTCCAAATTTGTCACATGAGAAATCCATAGATGTATTTTTCAAGTCTTTTTATCGACCGCAATACCAGATTTTTATTTCATTTCTGATAGATTGACACCAATCATTGGTTCTCCACAACTCACAAAATTCTAACATTGCTTAGAGAGACAAGTAATTCGAAAATCGAGGTTCTGTGAGCACCATCATTTAATAGATGATTCGAAGAATAAGTATCGATCAGGTTCTGATATCTATTGAACTTTTCACAAATGACAGAATATCCCATAATAATTATAGAGTGCACGGTTTCGATATCTTTATCTTCCGAACGAATCTTTTGGTTTTTAAGACACTGAAAGGTTACTAATAATAATGATTATTGCTGGGATTGGTTATTTGACGAAGATCACGATTAATTGTACCAACCGATGAACACTGTGGCTTCAAGTTACATAATATTATTTCTATTCTCACTGTATTGTAGACATACTGCTTTTACGCGAAGCTCTGTATCAAATAGAGCGTTTTATAAGCAGGCCTGAGACATTATGCGCTGAAATTAGTTTTGTTATCGTTGACTCCTTTTAGAATCGCTACAATTAGAACAACTTAGCCCAAGTGCAGAACAGCACCTAAGCCTAACCCAATTAATACTATAGCGAACAACATATTTTGCGAATAAATAATGAAAACTCAAATATAACACTTAAACTTCGCAGTGTTCCTGCTGAAAGTTAGTCAATATGAGCAGTTTATGCATATTCGGAATATGTTCGAGTTGTTTGCACCCACAACAAAATGCAACGAAGAAAAATCCAAAACCTCGACGAGAAAAGTCACGCGCTAGAAGCCACTTTAAAATTATAAATAAGAAATCGTAAAAAAAATTGCAGTGGCGGCAAATGCAAAGAAAACAACAATAAATTAGCACGCAGTGCCGAACCACCAGCAAGTGTAATGAAAATACGAAAATAGCGCAACCGACAACAACAACATTAGTATCCACAATGGCAACATTTAAGGTCTATGTTAAATTGCTGGTAATGCAGATAACAAAAACAACAAAGTCGAAAGGCAGTCAACAGTAGCAACAAAGCGCGAAAAATGAGTTGGCTAAGCAATTTTTGCGCTACGCCTGCGCATGAGCCCGCCAGCAGCTAATGCTAGCTACAAAAAACAACACCACAGCACATTGCGATGCATGTTTGTATCTGAGCAGCTGTGTAGGTGTGTATATGTGTGTGCCCATCGTAGCAGCAACAAAATCAGACATCAAAGCTCGAATATCCGCTAGCTTGAGCCACAGCCATGTTTTGGCTTCTATTTTTATGCTTGCGCGTGCAACATGCCTCGTTTGTTGGGCTTTGAGGATGCTTACATACATACCTACCTACATACAAATAAGAGCACAAGCATTAGTAAGCGCATATACTCGGAGGAGGTGTGTTTGTCTACAGGTTTGCTGCATGTCTATCGTATTCATAACGCGTAATTGTTACACCCTGATTACGCGACCGAAGCGCTGAGCCGCGGCTAGAGGGGCTAGGCTTAGTTCAGTCCCTATGATTTTCTTCTCACTTTTATTATGTGCCTCCATTTCATCTTTTTCATATTGTGGTGTTATTCGCTGTTTGTTGCACCTGCACACTCCAATTTGCAATCACCCACGAACACACACGTACACACATACAAAAACTGTGTTAAAGCCATTGTTGCAGAGTTTCACAGCTGCAGGCCTTCGCTACTGTCGCGGCTATGACTAAGTGGTTGTTGTTGCTGCTGTTGTGCGCCGTTAATACATAAAGCAAATGAAAAGAGGCCTGTGTGTTTGTTCAGTTCTAGCGCTACTGTATTATTGCTGTTAGATCCAAAATCAAAAACAGCGGGCCTAAGTGAAAAATTATTGTAGAAAAACAAAAACTTTGGTCGCACCGAAGCTATAATACCCTTCACAAATACTAAGGCCCCTTACAAGAACTTGATTCGGATAGTTCAATTTGCAGGGCAGCTATATGCTATAGTGATCCTATCTGAACAATTTCTTTGAATATGCCATAATGATCTGTCCCACATTTCGTGAAGATACCTTGTCAAATAAAAAAGTTTCCCACACAAGCAATTGATTCCGATTGTTCAGTTTGTATGACAGCTATATGCTATAGTGGTCCGTTATCAGCCCTTCCGACAAATGAGCAACTTCTTAGTGAGGTGCAAAATTTCATATCGATAGCTTAAAAACTGAGAGACTAGTTCGTATATGTACAGTCAGACAAACGGACAGAAAGACGGACATGGCTAAATCAACTCAGCTCATTATGCTGATCATTCATATATATATTTTATAGGGCCGCCGACGTTTCCTTCTGTGTGTTACAAACTTCGTGGCAAACTCAATATACCCTGTTCAGGGTATAATGATAAGCACTGAGAAAATTAGTATATGAATGCCTGCAAATATTGACTTTTGACGTTTACCAGTGAAATCGCGAAAATACAATTATTTTCCTCTCTAAGTAAGGCGACATCGCAGAGACTATGCAGCGTCTAAACATAATATTGAATGCCCTCGAAGCCTCTAAAGGCCCATCCACATACATCTTTCCTCGCTTTGCATGACAGTTCATACCAAAACAACGAAGCGAAGAAAACAAAGCGTGGGTCTCAATGAACGCTATGAGAGTCGCCCAACATTTTGCTTGGCTTCGCGTCGAAAACTTTTTATGTGAACGTACACATACAAATGCGTACATCGAACTTTTCTGTCAAAACAAATATCTAATACAAAGCGAAGTAAAAATTCTATGTGAATTGGCCATAAAAGTATCTGTCTGAGGCTCCAAATGCTGTCTCTCTTTTCCATAGTGAGAGGTGAGTTTTAAAATATTTCTAGCTCTTCTCTTCGGTCATGTCTTCCATTCATGATTATTATTTTACACTATAATGAATGTGGGTCCCTATAGCAGTTTGTGTTAAATGTGTGGCTTCTACTCAATGTAGGCTAGTCAAAGGTTAATGCAAAATATAACGGTCGACGAAGAAATTAAAACGCGCTCCGATTGTCGAAGAACGTCAAGATTTATCCCGCAAATTAGAAGAGACAAGCAGCCAAATATTTAGCTCGAATTGTACGCAAATTCTACTCACATATACTTATGTAAAAAGTAAAACGAAAGACTTTTTGTACTCGGATTCACAACTGTAGAATTTCTAAAGATATCACCCATGTCAGCTACCAGAGTGTTATTGAGACTATTCATCTGTATCTGTTGGGTCAGGTAAATAATTTAATATTTTGTATATATTAATGGGCGTGAGGTTTACCGATTCGTTACCCTTAAATCGTGATAAAGACCTTAATTGAATTGTCCTTCTAACGAATCTACAGTGCCAATTACTTTACGTGCAGCTCTTCTATATCATCGTATTTCCTGCTAAAACGGCGGCAAATAGCGAATTCGCAAATGCTTTACAAATATGCACATGCATATGTATATTTACTAAGCTTTTTGTACTCTATTTGTTCACCATTTTTACAGACAAATAGATGAAAAGACTGACGAACTAAACGTCCAGGCAAAATGCCATTACTAAGAGCACTTTATTTGTATTCCTCATTCCCAGTTCCTCATTTTTCTGCTTGGAATTTGCAAACTTTTTTGTCCAGTCGGGCAGACGGACGCATTTGCATTCAACTATTGCTGGCGTTGCATATTTACCATTTAAATATGCGGAGGTATGTTTGTGGAGCATGGTATGGTATGTATGGCCTTCGGGTTTGTCATGGTTTCGTTTCGAACGCTGTCGCCGTCATTGCTTCCGAAAAATAGTGGACATTTATTTGGTCATTCCTGAATATATTTATACATTTCTAATTAATCTGCTTTGGTGATAATGTATTTTATCCATTTGATTGCGACAAATATTCGCTTATGTGACTGTAAGGCGTCTCCACGGCATTTGTTTATTTAAATTCCGCTTTTGTTTTTTGGAAAACTGTACATAATTTGCTGACGTATTTACATATGCTAATTATTTGATAAGCCTGCTGAGAATAACGAATCTGTTTGAATAGAATGAATGAATCCCATCAAGAACATACTTATTGAAGCAATGGTTTTACATTCCTTCAATATAATTTGCTAGAACCCGTACCAAAGGTAACCAAACTTAGTGCTAAAAAGCTTCCAATATAGAATTTTCCAAAAAAAGAATGGCTTCAGTGAGCTATAATAAGCGAGCGCGCCTTGTATACACAAACAGATATTTCAGTGGATATATTTTTTATTTTTGCCCCTGACTATTGCCTGATCACGTCTTAAGCTTAGCGCTTTGGATTGAGTGTTCTTTGATGGGAAAATATTTGCATTTCTGAGCGTTTTCTGGTGTCTCTTTGCTGAATTTGTTGTTTTAGCTATATAGTGTACGGTTTCGTTCTCCACCGCACCGCTGTTTATTAACTTTAGCCGTTATTGTTTCCTTTGGCTGTTCCGCCAAATGAAATTTACACGTGCACTTACACACACACACACACATTGAAGGCAAACACACACACATTGAAGGCAGCAAATGAAATCGATCTTTTGCAAAGTTTTGTGTATACTTTCCGTTTTCATTTGTTATTGTAATTTTTATTAGTTTTGCTGCTTGAAATTGCATTGTCGTGTCTCTAGCCGTCTCTTGCGGCTTACTTATCTACACACATACATATGCTAATATGTAGATATACTTGATACGTAAATTCTATAATTGTGACCGCGCGAACGTCACTGCTTGCGGGGTTAGTGGGGTGCATCGAAAGAGTTCTTTGTGCGCTCACTTGTGGCGCTACGCTCGATTAAAGGCCAAGTGCAGAAGCAGCAAATAAAATCGCTTACTAAAGCAATAGATCATATAAGGAATTTGTTACGTTGGAAACGCTGATGAATAGCTAATATAATATACCATATTATACATGTATACATAAGTACATGTATATATACACATATAGCATGTGTAATACGCAAATTAATTTACTTCTTTGCCTCTATGAAAAACGAATTAAATAGTAAACTAATTGCAAATTCGAAGAGTTACATATACATATGTCTGTATGTATAAGTCTATATGTACATATTTGAGTGTATGGATGTGGTTTTATACAAAGTAATAGTCATTCAGAACAAACACATCTTTCTTTTACTCATTCTGCACAATAACATTATTATTAGAATCGTTACGACACCGAATATAAATAGTTGTGATGATTCTTCTGCTTAGTGGGTGAAAAATTTATAAATTTAAATGAATGAAATAATTTTAGATGCTTAATTTTGCTTGAATTCCCATTCGAGTAAGATGGTCTCCGAGGTCATAAAGCGGAGAACGACCGTCATTTCTTTGGTAGACGCCCTTTTCTTAAGTTGAGTTTAATGAGCAGTAAACACGAGATCATATCGGTAATGGTTCAAGCATTGTTCGGGTATTCTTAAATGGCATAGAACCTAGCAATCGATTATAGAAACATTACTTTCTAAGTGTATGCAAATGTGTTAGCAAATCTTACTGAGTTATTTTAAAAATACATATAACTACATATGTATATAAATTGCGCCGCATTTGTGACTCACCCATCACATGTAATGTAACCATTTAAATGCACTTTGAAAAATGTCTAGTCAACAAAGTGAAAAATGAAAAATATTAAAATGAAAAAAGGCCTTGCGAAATCTAATCAGCATTTAATTAAGTCAATGGAAAAGTTCAGAAGGGTGATGCAAATGAGTATATACATATATATGTATATACATATGTATGTACCATATATGATCATATATAGTTGAAGGTACACGTTTATAGTAAAAACATACTAACAATAATTTATTTTAGGGCGATATTTAAATAGCGGACAATTCAAATGAGTGTAAAAATATGCTATATAACAATTGGCTATAAACTTAGCGGTAAACAAACTAGCTTTTGTGGACCTGGACCGAAAAGAATTTGGTTCAGTTTCTAATAATATCTATAGTTTAGAATACATATTCACTTTCTTTAAAATATAAAGGCATATAGTACTAAATTCACATACATATATGCTTATCGATTAGTTTAAACATTTAGCCATAATCAGGCGACGTAATAATAATAGCTGAAACTGTTTGCGTAAGCGATTGTTAAGCATTTAATGCTTTAATAACAGCCTGTTTACATAATCATTGAATGGTAATAAACGCTTTTTGTTTCGAATTTTATGAGCTCATTCGCCCGGGAAATCGGCGATTACGTAAAAAATTATATTGTTGGCGCAAGCAATGCTGTCGGATTGATGGCGATCTGCTAAACACTGACGTTTAAACTGACTTTCTAGCGGTGAATGAGAGTCGCAAATTGCTTCTAACAGAATTGAGAGACTATTGGCCCTGTCATGAAAGGATAAGTAAATAAATGACCTATGTATTGCTTGGCTCTGTTTCTGTGTCTGATCTATATATGATCACGAGTTAAATCATAAGTTATATACATATGCAACTTAATTCCTTTGTATGGTTGGCTTCACAAAATACCTAAGTAATGTAATATATTATATTATGTTTTTACTATTCACTTCACTGTGTGAAGAGTGTTGGTAGAAAGGGAACGGAGTTGTTAAACTTTTTCACATTCAATTAATTGTAATAATAATGTTTTGTTATTGTCGTTTTTGTTGTTTGTATAGTATTATTGAGAAATGCTATATATTTAACGTTATTATAATGACTTTATGCAATACTGTAGGCGTTGTTCAGATTATCATTGTAACACATATATGCGCATTAGGGTGCAGCCAAAGTTGTTTATTGAGTCTTATATCGAAATGTGTACGTTGATTTTGATAAGAACTGTACCAAACCAGTTAAAATATAAGTAAAACATGTTTTTGAAAAAATTCTGTATGATTTTAACTCTAAATTGTTTGCTGAAATCTAAAATGCATTAGCAGAAGAAATGTACACTTTAAAGCATGAAAGCTCAGCCTGTGGACGAATCAATTACCAAAATCATAATAGCAATTGAAATGTAATATAAGAAAAGCTGTTTGTTGTTGTCACTCTTACTGTTTGCAAAAAGTTATACCCTAATAAGTACACGAATAAATACATATTTTTATATATATAGATATAGGGTTTTAATTTTATTTGTGTAACTATAAGTTAATGACTCCGCTTAGTATATTCCCCATTTTGAATCGAGCAATCATCAGCGATGAAACTAAATTTCGCATATTTACTCATCTATAGCTGTATATATGTAGACATGTGTATGGTATGTGCGAGGCTGTATGGATCACTGATCATTTGTATACGCAAATCTACATATTCAGTCACTCGGTGCCTCCGCTGTCTCCCTAGCCACCAGTATAGAATAGGTTCACTTGTCGCCGACTACCATTTGAGTATGATGCCATTTCGATATTCGAAAAAATGGCCGAACAAGTGCAGTATGAGGCACGAAATAAACGCACCTGCGACGGTGATTTCACAAACAAATTAATAGGCATGACTAAAAGTGTGGATGTGCGAGCGTTAAGACCTTTTTGCGTGTTTTGGCTGCAGTTGCAACAATGTATGCGTGCATGAAAATATAAACTGATAAATTTGTGTGCAAATTGTTTTGGGGTAATGCTATTTTTTGCTGTGGTTACTCATTCAACACTTATTATTTACTGTATTTAATTTTTTTGCGTTAATTTTTCTCTTTATTTTGATTATTATTACTAATTTAAAAATATGCATTTATTTGCTTACTTTTCATTTTGTGGCGGCATTTCGTTACGCCTTCGCATTTGCTTAGTTGCCATCTCAGCGTTAATATTCTTTGTAGCCATGAGGCAGATGGCAAAAATATTCGTTTTTGTTGATTGCGAATTCAGCAAAACAACGAGTGAATTTACCACAACTGAACCATATGTCATCTGTGTATTTCAGTTGTCTGTCTGTGTCATTCATTCAGTGTGCTTTTGTGTGGTTTATTTTGCTTGTGGGCGACAACAAATGCAAAACAATATACAGTTTTGAAATATTTTTTTTTAATCTTGCCGTCAACCTGGTCGTTGAAATTTGATTTTTTATTTCTTCTCGCTTTTTTGCTTATGCCGTGTGGCAAGTAATTTGTTTAGTGAAATCGAATAATGGCCGGAAATGACGGCAGGGTGTCAGTTGTTCAAATGCCGCATTTATTATTTAATTCCTTAATACCATCTAACAGAAATTTTATTCATTATTTTGTATCACAGAACCGAAGGGTTGAAGTGAATTTGTTGTTTATAGGCAAATTATACATGAAATACTCAGCATACTCACTTAAAGGGGTAGTGTCACGCTCATAGTGAATCTTTTATCTTTTAAAACTTCGTAGGTCTATCCTTATGTAAGTTCAGTATGTCTCACTATATAATTCTTCACTCCTGACGTTATTTTCAAGAGAGGAAACAAATTTCTTGTGTGCATACTTCTCATTGTGGCGGAAATAAACTTTTTAAAGTAATAGTCATTAAGCAAATTACGTGATTACTCGCAACATCTTGACTGGCATGAGTATTCAAAATGAATTGGATATTTTTATACACACACTTGTATATGCTAACATACTCAGCAGTACTCTGAAATGACTGCTGGTTCCCCGCAAGAATGCAAATTTTCCATCAACAACCAACAATTGGCAATAATAGTCAATCAACAACTTCATTGTAAGCAGAATGAAGCCGATAACTGTCTGCAAGAATGTAAACAGTTGGCTGTGTGGAATGCTTTCCGATACATACCGTGTGGGGGGCTGTGGCATGCGAACGCACTTTGCGCTGGCAGTTGTCTGCTGACTGGCCTTTTTATGTTAATTAAATGAACCACACTCGGGCTGATGAGTCTTGTGGTTTGAGCTCCGCCACACTAGCGAACATACATACATATGTAAAAGCATATATTTGAATATGTAGAGACTGCTCTTCTGCACACATCTAATGCTTCCTGCTCGTTTGGCATTTGCAAGTTTGCGACGAGAAGCTTAGCTCCGGCCACAGCCTTCTGAGCTAGTGAATGGCGAAGTGGATTTTTGCAGTAGCTGAATACTCAAATTGATAAATTTACGTTATGTGAATTTTTAATTGAGCAGCCACTTAACGATAGGCAAAGAGTATCTTAAACGCGCACTTATACACACATATGCGTTGCGAAATTCATGGCAGGCCACATTCTTGCTTTTCGCTCCGCATGATTTACTGCCATCTGCAGCTACAAATTATCACTTGGCAAGCTTTTTGAATGGCAATAGAACTTCAGCGTTCGTATTCAAGCTGTGTCTGCTGACGTAGTGTGCGGCGCCGCAAGTGGCAATAGGCGCGATATGTGGATTTGGTGGCGATGGAGAAAGAAAAAATTATTTGCCTCTACTCAACTGTGAGTCATCTGACAGGCATGAGCCAGGCGGCAGAAGTTTTGCATTTAACTATTTTATAACAATTTACTTTGGTCCTTAATTATTGTGTAGAAAAAAATTCCTTTCTCTTAATAACAGCGAATTAATTCATTACTTCAAAAAATTGTATCCAAAATTGTTTTTACTTTGCTTAAGAAACAGTTGTTTTCGAGTTTCGAGGCATTATTCCTATTGACTACCTTGACTACCATCTTCCAAAAAACAGTTAGCAACCGCTCACTGTGAATAGGCAAGAAAATTTCGAAAACAAAACTTATTTGCATGACATCAATGACAAACAGAGAACATATTTTCTTTTTTCTTTTTTAACTTTGAAGTAAAGTTGCAACGGCTAATACTAAAATTGTTGAAAAAATTTGGAAAAATAAAAAACAATTACGAAACCAACACGCTGGTCAAACAACTTCTATTTAAAACCGTTAGAGATGTGGATAATCTTTGTTCTTAGCATAATTTTTATCACGCTTGTGACTATCTCGGCGTGGCTGTGTGTGTGCTGCGACAGTTGTTAACAGCAATTACCGCATAACTAGAGATTGGCCAATTGTCGCTGGTATTTAAATAAACAATTCGATGGCGTTACTTTTGCGTGCTTTTGCTCCTCACCTAAGCAGAGAATGCACGCTCCCATTTTTTATCTGCACCCCGTTGACTGTATATGCCACTCTGTGCAACTGCAACTTGCAACACCCTGCCAATCGTTTCATGTTGCAGTTGACATATCAACTAGCTGCATTTGTTGGTTTTCCACGCTGCCGCAATAACTTAACAACTCGCTGATTTGTCAATACGCAACTTAAGGAATTTCGAAGGAAAAGAAACAAAACCAGCAACAACTGGTAATTGCGCGATGATTGCCCACAAATGTGGCCAATAAGTCGCCTAAAGGCCAGCATGAATTCATAACAGCGCGCAAACGTAAACTAAGCAGCACCAGCAACAACAACAACAATAAAAATATTAGCATTAAATCGCATGAGATTTCCATATAAGAAGCTTGTCTACAACGAAACGCCAATAAAAACCAGCAACTAATCATGTTCCACGTCCGATTTAGCTTTGCGCCGCACCAAAGCTCAGCTCGGCTCAACTCGGCTCAGCCTTAATCAGATGGAAATATCGTTGCAACAACTGAACAATAAACAACAGCAGTCGATAGCCACCCATTACACCTGCATTGAGCAATGATATACATACGTAATTGTGTGTATGTGTGCGTGCATTTGTGTATTAGCTACAATGAATCCATCATGTTTGTGGCTCGTTGGTCGACGCCTCTTCTCACACTTCAGCTCTTTTCGGTTGTTTGTGTTGCCATTGAAAGGTTGTTGTACTCGTTGTTGCAATTATTTGAATGTGGTTTTTCGTTTAATGTCAAACTTTTAGTATTGCTTGTGGTTGCAGATAATTTTTGCAACGCTTTGTAACATATACAGATTTACATATAAAAAAAGAACAAAGTAGGGGTAAAAAAAACAACAATAAATGCATTCTCATTTTTTGCTTAAGATTTCCGTTTTATTTAATACTAAAACTAATCACAACGAACATTTTTCGTTGAATCGTTTATTCATATTTCCCTCTCTTTCTCTTTCCAGGTAAGAGACACATTCATTGCAGTTTTTTTTAATCCAAGTAAGTGAGGCAAATAATTGCATTTTTCGTGATCTCGATTTAAAAGTAAATTGATGAAAGCAATCTCGACAATATATTTTCGGGATCCCGAAGTGGTATTAAAACAATTGTTTCTTTATTTATTTTATTCTATGCACATCATTTAAAGTTTTTTACTTAAAAAATGATTCCGTTATTGCATGCACTATTCGGGTCACTAATGCAACAAAACGAAAAAAATCATACTATTAGTGTTGTTATTGTGTTTTCATGTACTCGTATATCTAAACGAAATGAACTCAAGGTCGGTAACTTTGGTTGCACAAAAACTTACAAATAATTTGCGATATTTGCTTCACACCAATTCTTCGACTATTCAAAATACTGTTTATTTTACACCCCACTCTTCTCGCTGCACACGAAATTTGTTGTTACATTGTTTAGGGGCTTAGCCAGGCTTAAGTCAATACTATATTGACAATTGCAGCACTTAAGCATGCTGGGCTAAACGTGCTAAAGCAATTTAAATGCGCACTTAAGTGCTTGTCTCAGTTCTTGGAAATGCTTTCATTCTATTATCCGCAGAAGATTAGATAACTCAACTAATTGCGTATTTGCAGTAGAAGAATTGCCACTTTGCCCCTGGAAATACTACCAGCTTTTGTTCGAAGCATTCCATTGAAGCAGATTTGTGAGAAGCAATTGTCGCTTATCGCTAAAAACCTAAAACTAATAGTTAAAAGCGGGCAGAGTCACATGCGTAAATATCAATGCATAAATCTTGGGTAATTTTCTGCTTTCGAATGACAATCTCCCGTTCTTTTCCACGAATTTTCCCACAATTCTGTCAAAAGCTTAAACTAATGTTGAAGTTTTTGTTTTAACTTACCCAACCGGAAAGACCATGGTTATATTGATAGCCGAGTCGAGGACCTCAACTAATTTATTTGAGCTGAGGATGTGTGTCGCTCAGGTCAAAACTTCTCTTGGCATTCTAAAAGAGCAAATTGAAATTATAAAGCTGCACATAGATCTCTTAATCCATTTTGTATTGTACTTTAGCAAATCTCTAAACCGCTGTTGGAAAATTGCATTTCAGAGAGATAAAACGAAATATTAGTTTCTAGTCTGTATATAACTGAACACCATATTACTTGAGAACTGCCATGAAGTAACTTAAAAAACAAAATTCTCGCTCCATAACGCTTAACATATCGCTGCAATTACAATTACATACAACCATTGGGAGTAAAAAGAAAACGGGTTCGAAAAAACCACCTAGAAACAACAACAATTACAAATGGCGAACTGCAAGCTTCAAGTTACGAATCGCTGGTTTGAACACGGCAAACCGGACAAATAGACAAGTATCGCTCTGTCTATAAGCGTGTAAGTCGGTCAGTTGGTTGAATTTACGACTGGCATTGCCGTGAATTAACTGGAATTGAAAGCGGCTTAGAATTCTTAAATAAATTACCAAAAGAGATGCGATTAAGACAGCGCTACGTGCCAGTGTATTTACTTACATACATGTAGTAAATGGGGAAGAGGGAGCGAGCTATAATTGGCACTACTATAGAATGAGTGAAATGAAACTGAATGATTGGTAATGAAACGAACGAGGTTTGCTGCGATCGCTTTTGTTTATTTTATTCATGTTATTGGCTTTTCATCATCTTTTGCCAAATAATCTTTAGAAAGAGTTATAATATGCTAACTCAGAAATGTTTTCTAGAAGCACTTGCTCGAAGAACGATACAATCGAAAGGTTATTCACCTATGTGACTGCTTAAACTGATCTAAAATCTTTCTTCATAAGTCAAAATCAGACCTTGAATTGACACAAAAAGCAGTTAATTAACTTTCGGTACCTTTGCCTTCCTAATTCAAGTTAAACTCTTATCAATGGTGCCAGCCTCTTTACTTTTGAAATAAATCATGAGTTTTGTGAGATTTGCTGCTGGATATTTGAGACTGGCCGTGATCTTATACCGCTGAAAGGTTTCCAAAATGGTTTTTGCAGCTAATTTTAAATATCAAATTGATTTTTACAA
Organism: Bactrocera oleae; assembly: GCF_042242935.1. Taxonomy (NCBI): domain Eukaryota; kingdom Metazoa; phylum Arthropoda; class Insecta; order Diptera; family Tephritidae; genus Bactrocera; species Bactrocera oleae. The sequence goes on from NC_091536.1 coordinate 24,894,700, forward strand.
TATTTACGCTGAAGCAATTCTTGTACCTTGGTCCTCAGCCGTTTCGAGACTAAGCACGGCAAACTCTACATAATAACAAATAATAAACAATAACCACAAAGACACATGTCAATATTTTGGCACCATGATTACCACACAAGATTAATTATCAGAAGATAAGTCGGGATCCATTTGCCACGGGCTGACGCTTCTAGCCAAATAATTTTTGATCAACAGTTAGTAACAAAAATTACATGTTTATGTATTTATATTTATGTGTGATTATTGTTGTTTTTGCTGCACAATTTGCGAAATTCTTAAAAATACCTTTGACATTCAAAATGCCACGACAGCGCAGCTAAGCCTCAATCTTCGTCTACGACTTTAGCGTAAATCTCTGTGGTTGCTGCAATGCTTGTGGCAAGACATCATTACGCTTATGCAGTGCATGTGGGTGTGAGTAGCTAAACCGTCTTTAAGTCGCCAGCCTGCCTACTTAGCGTCCGTGGCGTGGCTTATCAAGCGTTTTTAATAACACAGCATTGTTGTTGTTGCTTTTTGCTTTTTGCTGCGCCCACAATCATGAACAGAGCCAGCAAGAGACACCATTTCGCACTTGCCAAGCGATTGCGGCATTTTGTTAGCTTTTGTTTTATAAATTCACATCCACTTTTAGCACACATGAATTGGTGTGTTTGTATGTGGTACATAACAGTATTATTTTTATGATGAATGAATGGTGCAATGCAAAAATGGCTAATTAAATTGTATTTTAATAAAGGTGGCTGTAAAAAATTACAACAAAAATAACAACAATAAAACCGAACGGCTTCGTGGCCCGGGTGCATACGATATAAAAAGGTAACATAACTACGGTGATTGAGGGCACCATGGATCTACAAGTAGTCGCGGTATCGTAATTGCCGATGCTGCCTTGATATATCGAGTGACGAAAATCAGCAGCATTAGCGCGGACCTGCAAAGTTTAATTAGTAATTCTTCTAGGCCGTTTGATCGCAGTAGACTGAACTAGAATAGATCAAGACCATTATGTTTCGTAACGCATTTTAATGTACTTGTTTGCGATACACAACTTCGAGACAAAGTTTCGACTCTCACATTTGAAAAATTATTAAAGTGCTATAAATAACACAATACTTAAATATTTGTAGAAGTAACAAGCATAAGCCCCTTGCATTAAGTATAGATGAAAGCCATTCAGCCCACTTTCGCATGCACTCAACGCAACTTTGCTGTACAATACTATTTGGCTCACATGCAAATCAAACGAAAACTTAACCAAAATATACATAAAAATACAATCAAAAAGCAATACATTGAAATATTTGCAAAGGTCATTGTGGAGATCAAGTGTGCGCAGGCGCGTATTCATTTTCAAGTGTGAATGACCATTAAGCGTATAGAAGCTACATAACACATTTTTACTACATTTTTCGCATTCATTACGACGAAAGCCTCTGTAAGTAGCCGCGGTGTTGGAAGTGCAGGGGCGAAGCGTTGCATTTGATGGTTTATTTTAGTTTTATTAATATTTTAGCTTCTGCATTGAATTTCGTAGTTGGCTCTTGCTATTTGAAAGTTTCGGCCATAATTCACATTTGATGACATGTGGCGACCTTCGGTCGACTTGATATTATTTTGACATTGCTCATTCGGTGGTAATACTACTGTGGAATTCGGTTCGACTATTTGGCCACTGAATTCAAGTATATGTATGTATGTATGTGTGAAGTTGTTTAACTTACAACTCGGTTTTTCATATAAAGTGAGAAGCTATGTCACAAAATATTTAAGTTTTTTTTTCTAAAATTATGTATAAAGGCACATTCATGTGTACAAAATATATATATATATATAAATATATTTATAAGCGTGTTCAAATTAGTTTTTAAGTTCTTTAGCTGATTATCGTATTCCTTAGCGCTAATACCGTGACCTTGTAGCTTTATGACTGCAATCAAAGAGACGGGATTATATTTAGTTAATTTTCTGCATTTTATACAGTTTTTTATAACGCTAATTTTCGAGTCTCGTGATTTAGGTTAAAATGTTTTCCTGGAATTTTATGAATTATTTAATTTTTAAAAAGAACCAGAGAAAGACTCTCCGACGATAGGAAACGGTAAATGTCACATAAAATGGGAAACGGAAGTTCAGTCTTCATATCGACTTCAAACTATGTGAATGCTCAGCTCTTATGTTTTTCAGTGCAGCATCAACTGATGCCATCAAAGATGAAGAGGGATTTTTATTTAAGTATTTGGAGTTATGCTTTTTTCTACTATCGAAATTTTTATCCATTTGATTGCATGTTTTTTTTTTGTTGCATTGCCAAACCAGGCACTAATGGCATTCTTATTTCCGTTTTTAATCAACGGTTATTAGTACCTCGCTATGTTCCCGCAGTCAGAGTCATGGTTTGCTTACAATTTGCATATAGTACTCATTTATATACAATCTAATTACTAATAATTGGAGGGGGGAAACTATAACTCCCTCTCCTAGCAGCGCCATTAAGCTCAACATTCGAAGTTGCTTCGTAAACGTAGTGTTGCCACATTGAATGAACACTTTAATAGGTGTCCACTTGTTATTCGACCGAATTGCCGCATCGTTGAACATAACAGTTGTTTACTCGATTTCCATTTTCATTCTACACCTGTGACATTCTAAAGAGAATATAAAAATCCGTTTGCTGAGTGCTTTAACCAAAAAATTATTCAAATGCCAGCGATGGTGAGCCAAACGTGCCACCGACATAGTGGAAACTTCATTACGGCCGCAGCTGGCTGGCACTGGGGAAATGAATGAGACACCCATGAAGTGCCTCGCTGAATAATCGATTTGTGTGTGCCTGTGTGTATATGTGAGCGGTACATGCAAGCAGTCCATAAATATAAATAACACTCATTATAATCTAAAGTAATAAATTTCATTTATAAATTCAAAGCACGCGCTGGGCGGACATTATTGAGGCTAGAGCAATGACTGAACAACCAGGCACACACACATAATCATTACCAAAAATTCTGTTGCCTATTTGGTTGCAACTTTTTTAGTCAAATGCTGACTTTTTGTGACGCAAAAAGGAAATAAAAAAAATACCAACAACATTTGTTGCATGCTCTTACTCACTTTGCACCTTTGGCCACAACCCGGCGATGCGTTCGGTTATTACAGTTCATCGGGGCGTATACGCACCACCGCGTGTGTTGAGCGCATAATTATACTGTGCGCGCGTATTAACCTGTGCGGCCACATTCGTCATGCCTCAAATGCGCATAAAGGCAAACGACATTGTTGCAGTTGAAAACTACAGCAACAACTGCCACAAAATGTCTGCGTAACCAGCGCAGTGAGCGTATATTGCTGCAAACGTGAATGAGTTTATTCATTGCCTTGTTGTTTCTGCATGGCCGACGATTTTTTACGTTTGCTATTGTTGTTGTTTTGCTCAAAGTTATCAAGGTGAACATTGCGTTACGCCTCAATGATAATTTTGTTAGTTTTTGTTACTTCTGTCGTTTGTAATAGAGTTGCCAGCAGCCATCGGTGTCCACTAACTGTTGGCAACAACTCGTAAAGTGTGTGTAAGTATGTTTTGCTCGCGCCACTCGCGTTGCCCAGCATTGCTTTGCCGACCAGTTGAAGTTACCTAACCATTCCGCCATTTTGGCGACCAAATCCCCAAAACAAAACGTTGCCGTATTCTTCCATACAAATAAATACTTTAAGCGCCTAACCAAATGTGTGTGTACAATTGTACATACTCATAATTACACTTAAATACAATATATGAAAAAAATATTTATCGACTCGGTTTTGCGCGGTGTTTATATAGACCAGTCCGGGTCAATTTTGATCTTGAGTGTAAGCCTACTGATTTGATATCGAAAATACCCTGACCTTGAGCTATTTAGATATCAAGACTTTAGAAATCAAGTTTCCAAACTTGTTCTTTCGGCAAGCTTTCACGCTTAATCATCGTGGTTAGATTTGTCTTTAGCAATTTATTTTGAGTTGTATCAATCGGCTTGAGTTAGTTCAGTCCCGTCTGCTTTCCCTTAATTTTCACTGGATTTCTTATCACCTCAAAACAACTCTTAAATCAATTGACTCGAAAATCACATTTAAGTTCCAAAGTATTTACATTTTCGACATATCAGTATTTATATACAATTCCCTTTAATAATGTTCATTGTACTTAATTATTTTATTGCATTATTATTGGCAATTGAAAACTTTCGTGCTCATAATATTCAAGCGCGCCTACTTTGTTTGCTTGTATTTATTGCTTAACTCACATTTCAATTTTACAATTTTACTTGATGCCTTCATTATCATTTTTATTGTGATTGTATTTCTTTCGTTGCGTCGTCTAGTGGGTGTGGAAATATGTCATGTGCACACCTGTCTATACGTATGTATGCAACATATGTACCTGCACGTATGCACATATTGATTGATTTCTCTTCATTTTATTTTCACTTCGGAGGCATTTATGTTTATTGCATACTTAAAGAATTTATGCTCAGCACTTGCGCGTACATATTAAGCGCCGCCAAATGGGTCAGTGAGCACTTCTTATTTGATTTCATTTTAAATATTTTCCAATTGGTTTTGTCGTTACTTTTTTATTAAAGAAAGAAAGAAATTTTCGGCGGCATATTTTCGCCGCAAACGCATGCGCTGAATATTTATTAATTAATTAATTATAAGAATGAGAATATATGAAATAATACATATGTATGTTTGTTTGTACACGTGTAGTAGTTCTTATCACGCTCACCACGCCTTATAAGCAACGCCGAATTTGAGTTGTGTACCTTTCGACTCCATAATTCGGGTTCAATTTTCTCTGTCGTTTATGTGGCAGCTTGCAAGGTATCGAAGACGTTTTCTACGCTTACCTGCATTTATGCTTGTTTATCGCTATTTAATTACATGCTCGTCATCAGGTATCGACTACATTAGGCGCTTGTGCCTCAATTGCACTGTTGCATTGACACCCCGCATTGACATTTGTAAGCGGTTGAGGCATTTGTTGAGGCACGAAAAGATTTTCAGTTTTTTTCGTAATAATAAATATCGTTTCTAATGAAGTTGCCATTGCTCATTAAACGTCTGTGAATTTTGTTGTTATTACCATAAGTCATATGTTTTTATTAGTTTTTATTAACTTTTCAATGTAAATTTCTTAATTGGTCGTAGTACAATATTTGGTTTCCTCCATTAGACGCTACATGTAGCTGCATTTCTGTTGGATTAAACCACGTTAAGCATGACTTCCTCTCGGAAGATAAGTTTCTAATTAAGTTAATTTAAATTACGTTTTAAGTATAATTTTGTTATAAGTAAATTTGCATTTACATATAAGCACACACACAACGGTATATGTGTTGGTGAGAATATCGAAAGCGTGAGAAACTGGCCATCCGGACGGCTTTTGACTTTTGAAAAGTCTAGTTTTGAATAGCTAATTTATTAGTAACAAGGCTCGAGGTACCAGGTACTTAATTCCTCCGATGTGTGCAATAACTTGGACATCCATCTGTGGAAACTTTTATTCGCATATTCTGATTAGAATTTTCAGCGGATGATTCCAAAACGTTTAAACATTTTCAGTGCAAAATTTGATCAACACGTTGCCTATCCTCAACGTTTGAATGATGACGATATTTTCATGTTGACCGGGCAAACTGTTTAGTTCATAATTCCTCTATTGACCATAATAGTTAAATCTAATTATTTTCAATTTCTTCAGGAAAAATAGAGCTTTTTTCTCAAAAAAATTGACTTTAAAAAGATGCTTCTATTTTTCCATTACATATATATGTATATAACTTTTGTCGATAAAGCGATAACTCTTGGAAAAACTACAGTAAAATATTTAAAAAAACACAAGTTTTTAGATAAATAATATTATTTACTAAGTAGGTTAGGCCGAACTAATTTCCTCCAAAAACAAAAATAAATACAACAAAAAAGTTCTCAATCAAATTATTGACATCAAACGCCGGCCGGTAAACACGAATGAAGGCTCAAGGGGTTTTCGCCGCGGAATGCGTGAATTTGCCGAATAAAGAAATCGTTTGTGCAATTCTGATAATGTCAATAAATATTAACGCTTGCCGCTAATAATAACAACAATAAGAAAAAAGCGAGTCGACGGCTTGCCTCTTATCGTATTGGCGTTGTGCAGGTAAACAAAAAAGACTTGATCAAAATATACATTTGTATTTGGTGTATGTATACACAGATGTTATTTACAACTGTGCTCAAGTGCATATTGATGTGTATGTGTGTGGGCAAAGGCTAATAATACAATTTATCGCGTATACGCGCCGGCAGACAATATGATTATTTCGATAAGCGCAAAAGCAGCGACGCTAGCGGCGACTGCGCTATCGAGCGAAAAGCGAACTAAGCAAATGCTTTTTGTAGCTGTCGAGTTGCTAAGATCAGTCCATCGACACAGTGCGCTAAGTGCCGCGTTAGGGTAACGAGCTATTGCTGGCGCAAATTATTGTGGTGAGTGTGAGGAAACCAAATCACAACAACAATAACACCGAAACAACGAGACATTTCAGCAATCAATGAAAATCAAAGAAAACGTGATAAATAGTGAAATTATTGAAGGAAATCGAAACTGTCGTCATCGCAAATTGTGCCGAGTGCTTTTCACATTGCACTGGAAAAAAAGCTACGAAATTAAAAAAACATAAAAACAAATACAACATTTATCGCGGAAATTGCGCGAAAGACATTTGCACAAAGTAATCGAGGTGCTATTGCACTCCAGCTGTGCGCAATAACAGTTTCTTATAAATAAATGTGAGATTGTGAGTGTATGTCTGTAAATTTGTTGTAGCATATGTGCAAAACACTTCTGCCTGTCTGCTGATTGTCCGTTGTGAATGGCACTTTGATTGAGCGAATACGATACGATAACACTCACTAACCACCAAATTATTGTCAGGTCACAAAATACGAGTATAATAACAACAAAAAAATAAACTTGTTGAGGGTGAATATGAATGAAAACTCCATGTACGAATTATATTTTCAAATTTAATAAAATATATAAAAACTAATAAAGTATATTGTGTAACTTATTTTCATGAAGTTGCATTAAGTGCGTGTGCTTGAGAAAGCTACTTTGAACAATGTTAAATTTTTTTTCAAAATATGAGTATATCCTCTGTTTCAATCCAAATGATTAAGTTCCAAAAAGTAATAAGTTTCGAAAATTCGTTCGTAATTATTTCACAATATTTAACCCTTGATCGCTTTAGTTTATAGAAATAGCCAAAAACGACCAATTGCCTCAATTAGGTGGCTGTCTGAAACGCCGAAACCATTAGCGATAAACTATTGATGTCTACAAAAATAAAATGCTTTGTGCACCCAATTAACGGTATTTCCAACATAGCCGCCAGTCATGACATTGCATCACAATTGCCATTTAATCTGCAGGACGAGTCGACTTTTTGAACGAGTGCTTCGAACCGATTTCTCACTTTTACAGTTCTCTTTCATTTCATTGTCACATCCAAAATGTAATATATAGGTATGTACATAATTATTTAACATACAATTATGACTACGTTGTGGCACTTGCACTATGCTTTTGTCTCTATTGGAAATTGGAAATTAAAATGTTAATAAACTGCAAGGAATGCCATTAACTTATCAGCGTGTCGGCGTGATGGCAACATTCCATTAAATATTGACACTAGCAATGTGGCTTTGCCTCAATTGCATTGCTTATCTATATAGTTACATACCGTATATATATATATATACATTGGCATATATATATATGATAGATACAATTACATAGCGTGGCGTCAGGTTTTCAAACAGCAAACTTGTATGTATGTATTCGCTGAGCGTTCGTATTTTTGTAATACCCAGCAAAGCGGTGTAAGCGTGCGTCTTGGCAAGGAAATTACAAAAAGTACACCATTTATCTTTGTCATCTGCAAAGTCTTTTCACCAACATTTGTCTCATAATTGCATACTTTCTTTTCAATGTTGCTACGCTTCTCTTGTGGCGATGAGATATTGCGAAAAATAACAAATATGTTACATACGTATATGGTATATGAACATATACATAAATATATATGTACGTACATATATAGAGATGAAATTTCGTTTTAGTTGTTTAAAATTAATTGCCAGAAAAACGTGAAAACAATGTGAGAGAGAGAATATAACACCTACATTTTCATTTAATAATCAGTGCTGGCAATACTATTTTTAACAAACAAAAAGTGTTTACAACAATTGCAGAAAGATATATAAGTAACACCAAAAACATTTCAATTGTAAAATCATAATTCTGACTATCGATTAAGATATCGACGTGAAATTTCTAAAAACAGCTGAATTTTTCTCAGTTTTGCTGAAGTGATAAAAGTCATTGCTTTGCGACAAAATGAACATCCAACACTCAGAGCAAAAAAAAAATTTCCTTTATGACATAACATAATTAAAGCAATAATTAAGAAAAATCATGCTTATTTACAAACATCATTTGAAAAGGAATTTCATTTTGCAATTGCTTGCATTTTCGTAGTAAATTTCGGAGTAAATTAACAGCAATTTCCAAATATCTACGTATATATAAGTACATTTATTTACACGTATAAACATACAATACATATGTATGTATTGTTAAGTCGAGTATGCATTTTCATTTCTCTGATCATTTTCATTCAGCTTTGCCTTTCGTACAGCAACAGTATCACGTTTTCAAGCAACTTTTACTTGCACTTTTTACTAGCTTGTGGTTTTTGTTTTTGTACGCTCTCGTACAATCGCCAGCTGGGCAATTTCTGTGGAATTATTTTTGACCATTTTTTTTTTTGTTTTTAGTTTTTCATATTTCTTAATGTTGTTGGGGTCGCTGTCACAATTATGCAACAAAATATTAACACGACGCCGGCAGAAACAACGTGCCACACATGGCAATAAACGAAATCGAAAGACAATAAAATAGGCACGAAAAAAGCTGGTGAAAAGGAAATAGGCACTTGTAAACATATTTATGTGCTTTGTATTTATGTAATAAGCGACAGTTTTTATCGAACAATTATCGTTGTTGTACGTATTTTCAACTGCTTTCAATGCATACTGAATTCAAAGTAAATACGAAATCGATGACGTTTTGAATGCAAATCAACAGCATAATGCAGAATGTATGTATGAGCTGGAGTATGTGTGTACTCTATGGACAAGCTCGCATGCATATGTAGTAACTGACTTAAGTGCTAACGGATGTGTGCAATTGCTGTTGCAATAACAACAACAACAAACATGCTGTGACAATTGCCTGACTTGGCTGCATTGTGAGTCCGAACGGTGTTGACTGCTTTTTGGTGCACTTGCACTCGTTTCGGCAAGAGAATTGACAATTTTTACCGGATTAGATGAAGCAATTACAACAACAAATGTGTGCATGGAGTATAAAATAATTTCGTTCGAATAACTTTATACACTTTATGCAACATTCAAATAGAAAATGCTGATAATATTTGTTATTGTTACAAATAGTTATTTTGTTTATGCAACATGCTTGCAACCACTCGATTTCTTTGTTTCGTTTGATCCGAAGCGAAATTGATGCATATTAACACCCTTAGTGGAACTGAGCTCAAGAGATAAATACTTAAAATAGGCTTCGTTTGATGATTCGTTTCGTGGCAGGGATTGCCAATTCCGGTTCCTTCTTCAAAACAGGGTCAGATTGTTAGCCACGAGCTAACTAGCGTCAATATTTAAGATTTATTTTTAGATTATTTTTAAATAATAAAAAATTAAAAACATAATGGAAAATTGGTGTTTGCATTACACTTTTTCTCCAGATCATTACTAAATATGTTGTGAAATAGGGATATCAAGTTTCGTTTGGCTATTTTTTCAACTATCTTCAATTAAATGTTTTTCTATCAAATCTAATTACAACACTGTTAGGTTTTCTAACAACTTCAAAACCAAGAAGCAACACTCCCACCACTTCAAACGAGTTCTCCAAACGGAAGTGTCTGTAACAATAAAATAAAATGAAAAATTTCGTATTGAAATGTATCAAAGAGTATATAAGTGTATGTGTAGCTTATATTCCACCAGCTTTTTTGCTCTGTTGCCATTTCTTACTACAATTTATTCGCTGCTGTCAATCGCCATTGTTCTGCACGAGCTCCAACTATCGGTTGATTCTCCACACGTCGTTGCTGATTGACTGTCGATACGTCTGACAACTGACATGGTGCTCGGCACCCCGGCTCCTCGTTCCGCCGTCATTTAATTTACGTTGCGGCATCTGTTGCAACAAACCAATCAGCCCATCCCTCTCTGCTAATAACTAGAAGCGTTCTGCGTCCTCTGTCTGGGTCACCGCCCCGCCACTGTGGTAGTCGCCATCACTCCTTTGTACCCATCCACCATATGCCGCGTTGCATGTTGGCTGCTCGGCGTTGTTTATTTATCTTTGACAATTGCGAAAAATTGCATTTCCATCCACTCGCTCATTTATTCGCATAATTGAATTACAATCAATTTTCGTTTGCTATCGCTCCATTTTTCCCTTTTCTATGTTTCATGCTTTTATTATAAAAAGTTTTTCTTAATGTTTGCTTTCAATGCAATTTATCCTCAATGTGCCGCATACAAAGCAGCAATGCCAGCATCACTGTATTTACGCTAACTCCTCGCTTTTACCATTATTTGCATTTTCAAAGTAATAAGACTAATAATATCAATATCCTAGCGGATTTTCAGTCGAGTTTAGTACCCAGAACATAATGTTGGCCCTGTGATAGTGCGCTAGTGCTTGCACATCAACTTTCGTTCTCATTTTTGTTCGCTATGTTAAAATCGTGTACTTTCGCCAGGCATATTTTCTAGAATTTCACCCCTTTAAAAAATCTTTTCTACTTTTTCAGTGCTTTCACAGAGTATTATTATCACCTAACGATCTGTAATTGAGCCTCATTTTGGAACATGTTTCATCGGAGCGATATAGCCACACCATACCAGTACAAACGGTAATACAAGACCACATATCTTTTTTGTAGTATGATTGTACTAATTAACTTGCTTGTGCCACAGCAACACTATCGCCAACTCAACGCCGCTGCACTGAACAGCGGTGAAACCTTTCTGCCACAATTAATTAACGCCACACACAGTTACAACCAATACAAGCAATGACATACTATGTGCATACATATGCATACGTATTTATACTGTTGTTGGTATGTAATTTCGTAAGTGTGTGTCTAAAGCAAAAGGGGTATCTGTTAGCTGCTCAGATATGTATATCAAATGTGCGAGTGTATGTACGTAATTGTTTGATGTGGAGCTTTAATTTATGTGGTGAAAAATATTTTTAAAAAATACTATTTATGCTACTAATACTACCAAATTTGCGATACAGAGCATTGTATTTATACATCTGTGGGCCATGCTCTGTGCCTCACTTCCTCAAATTTGCCGTCAAAGACGACATTTTTTATTGTAATTTTTCGTCTTTGAAATTTTACACGTTTTCTTTACTTTTTCGCGAAATCATAATAATTTTTACATTTCAGGCGAGAGGGCTGCGTTTGTGCTCGTTGAAGCAAATGACAGTTGCGGTAAAAGTTGCCACATTGTTGCTGTTGATGGCTCATGCATAAGTGTTAGACATTTTGTAATATATACATAATTAAAAAGTATATTTATTTATAAATACAGGTCCGTACAATTTTTCATAGTAATATGCTGCCATTATATATATATCTACTCGTATGTAGATAAACACATGCACTTACTTTGTGTGTAAACTTTTGGCATTATGCAAATTATAATTGAGATTTTCCGTCATTATACACTACAGTTATAAATTTAATTCGTTTGTAAATAATTTCTTTGCCCTTAACAAGTATCTTAATTAAAAATATTATTATTTTTTTTATATATTTCAATGTTTTTTGTTTTTTGAATATTACTTACTCTCACTTTTGCTAAAGTATTTAGCCAAGCACTGTATATGCATACATGCACTCATACACATACATACACACATGTAAATCTAGTTTGGCCTTCTTGGCGATTATATGATAATTGCTTGTTGGTAATACACCAGGCAATTATTGCAGGCAAGATTGAATTGAAAATGCTGCTGTACATTAAATTTATAAAAAAAGCAACGCTGCATGCAAATGAGTAACTGTAATATATTCATACCTACATATGTTAGTGCATAAATTAACGTTTATATGAATGTGTGAAATTCCAATTAAAATGTTGCTTAAATCAACGTATTTTGCACTTCATTCGCTATTATTTACTGCACTCCTTTTGTAACACCCTTCAGACTCCCTTCACTTTTCAGCAGTAATTCATACTCAAACATTTTAAATAACTGCAAAATTAAATTTAATTAAAAAATCGTAAAAAATGCCCGGGATGCCATGTAAACATATAATTGTACATACATACACAAGTATATGCACACTTATGTACATGTATTTGACAAATGCCTTCAACGCCCTTGTCTAATTTGCATTTATTAATTTCACTACATAAAGAAACTCAGCTATGCTATTTCCATTTATATATTATATATATATGTGTGTGTGTGCATACGCTCAGATGCAGATTGGTTAAGTTTTGGGTTGCTGTGTGCTCATAAAATCCGCAGGTATCCTAACATGTAAAAAAGGAAATTAATTAATTTATTTTTTTTATAATAAATCAAAGCGATTGCAAAGTTTTCAGAAGGAATTTAGCAACCCTGGTTGCTTTTTATGCTTGTGCTTTGAGGGGTTTCTCTAGTATTCAATACTTAATATCTAATATATTACAGAATTTTAAATATCAAAATTTTATGAAAAAACATTTTTGTTATGAGTGTGTTTATGTGTGTGAGAATGTATATATACATGTCTAGCATATATTTAAGATCTTCATCAAAAGTGAAACAGAAACGACTCGGCTATATACTCGTATATAAGGCTCCAAGTGTTTTTGAGAAAATTATATGTTGTGTACTACGAAGAATATAGCTTTAAGTAGTCATGTTAGAATCACAGCAATGAATATATAAAAGACTTTTAAAGGACGATTGAACCTGAAATCTACAGGTTAGAATTGCCAAGTTAAATGTTTTCTTTTTGGCTTGGACAGTTAAAATTGGCATCTCTCTTAGGAAAATTGCGTTGTAATTTCCAAATCCCGAAATAATGTGTCTCACTAAGGTGTTCCGTATTGGACGCTAATATTTTTACTCAGAGAGTGGGTATAAGTGCATGTATGTGTACTCGTACTTGTCGCAAATGAACGCTTGTTAGATCTAACCACCATCGGCTGGCTTCTCTGCTGCGCGCTTTATTAGCGAGGTTATCATAATTGGAGTCGCTATCGTTCGATCGTTGTTGTTATGTTGTCGCACTATCATAATGGTTTGCAGCGCATTGTGTGCGCAATTTTCTTTTTCAAGTTTTTGTACTCTCGCAACATGTTGCTACAGAGTATAATAATTTTGTTCACCTAAAGGTTGTTTGTATTACCTAAAATGAATCGAGATAGATATGGAATATATATATATATATAAATGATCAATGAATGACGAGACGAGTTGAAGTCCGGGTAACTGTCTGTCTGTCCGTCCGTCCATCGGTGCAAGCGATAACTTGAGTAAAAATTGAGATACCTTGATGAAACTTGGTGCACGTATTCCTTACATGTATTGCAGATGGACGTAATCGAGCCACTGTCACGCCCACAAGACGCCATTAAACGAAAACCTACGCAGCTGTAATTTGGTGCAAGGGATTGCAGTGGTGATTGGCACTTGTGGGTTAAAGATTTTTAAAAAGTAGGCGTGGCCCTGCCCTTTAAATGGTTAAGTGTACATATCTTCCAAACTAACTCTTGAAGCTAACTGAACCAAACTTTCTGAGAAGAAGTCTTTTTAACACTTCTTTAAATACTGTGAAAATGGGGTAAATCAAATAATAACCACGCCTACTCTCCATATAATGGTTATGTTGAAATTTACTAAAAGTGCGACAACTCGCCGAATAAAAGACCAAGAAACATTTAATTTCTTAGCCAGGATGCCGGCGCAGAAATTGGACAATGGGCGTGGCACCGTCCACTTAACTACTGAACCATTTTTAACAAAAATGTGGTGTATGAAGTTATCCAAACCACGCCTACTTCCCACATAACTAACTTTTAAGTTCTATCTGATTCTTTCATTTTACCGGCCACAAATCAAACATAAACGCAGTTATTAGGTAAAACTTTGCACAAATAGTGTTCTCAAAGTATTTAACAAAAAATTGTATAAATCGGACTACAAGTATAACTTTTCAAGGGCCCATACACCAAATATGTGGACGCCAGAGCGTATGGCTGACTTTTTGCCGAAACTATCGGTCAATCTGTGAGATACAAATTAAATTCGGGGAAAATGTTTTTTTGATAATAATGAACCCTTATGCCAAAAATGGGTAAAATCTGGTCAATACTACCCTTAGCCCAAATACGTAATATAAAGTTTTCGAACTTCCGGTCGACTTTATACTGCATTAATCAATCAATATGTTAGAAATCTTAATGAAATTCCGAGAGAAACTCTTTCTAATAACAGCGTATCTTCTTGCCTGTGATTGTAAATAATGCATGCAATACTTCCTACTTTTAATTAAAATATATACGAAATTCTAGTAGATCACTTTACCTTGTGAGAGTATAAAATGTTCGGTTACACCGAAACTCAGACCTTCCTTACTTGTTTCACTTCTGTTTATTTCTTGCAATTATAGTTAATTTTAACCGCCGGTCAGTGCTATTATTTACACACAAACACACATACATACATATGTATTATAAACAGCAGCGTTGCGTATATCTTAGCGTCTCAAATGTGCAACAAAAGCGCAATTGTTGTGATTCGGCGCAGTGCATTGGCCCCTCATCATAGCGCTGATGCTCGCTTCGCCTCTCAACGTTATTTTTATTGTATGTACGAGTATAATATTCAAATAACTGTGGCTACCTGCGCTGTTATCAAATCGTTTATCTTACTTAGTTGAGCGTCAGTAGTTAAATACCAGGCTGCGCATGCGCAAACGCACCGATGCGTGCAGAGCGAAAGAGTCACAGATAATGCAAATAAGAGCACATACTCGTGCACAAATGCTTGTTTATTTGTAGTAAATAAGTATGGTATGTATTTAAAATTGTGATAACATGTAATTGTACAATGACCTCGTTTGTTGCAAATGGCTTTTGTTTGGCTCGGTTAATATTTGGTTATTGTAATAATAAATAAACGACAGTTTTTAAAAATATGATAATGCAGCCGATTTGCAAGATTATAGTATGTGGGCGTTAGAAGGTTGCTGTACCCACTGCCTCCACCGGGAATGAAGTAAACATAGCACCGCCACCATCACATAAACAGAAATGAGCTCCTCACACTTTTAGACTAAAAAATGTGGAGCATCGAATTGGCAGCACTGGTACAAAAAGCGAGAAAAACGGCTTCATTTTCAAAACCGCCTCGTGGTTTATTAGTTACTATTATCATTAAAAATCAAGAGTTGTCTTAATGAATGTATCAACTGTTTTATTTATTTTCTCAACGCATTCAAACTCATTGCACTTTCATTGTCAATAGCAATTTGTTGCAAGTCTAATTTCTGTATGCTTTTAGTGCTTTGAACAACCGTTTCGATGAAGTGCGCACGCGCCCCGCTTCGTTGGGTGTGCCACCTGGACGCGCATGCTCAAGAGCGCCTCAAGCGTAATTCGATACCGAATTCACTTACTTTCCTTTTAGCTTGATATTTTATATACTTTAGTTAATATATTTTCCTACTTGCTGAAATTTATGCTTTCCTTTATCTGGTTTTCAGTCTGTTATTATTGTTGTATCGCCATTGTAATGGAATTAGTTGATAGTAATTATTTGTTTGCTGCTCGCTTGGAGGTGTCCACTTCGATTTTTTTCTGTTTTCTATCGGGCTATTAACGATTGCGTATGCCAAATTAGGAGCGTAACGTCGCTTGACAGCTGAACAATTTTATTGCTCCAATTAAAGTTACATTCATACATATATGGTAAGTACATTGGAACGTACCTACATATGTGTGTATATGAAGATATGTTGTCATTTTCAATTTAAAGAAATGAAAAGTGAAAATTCAAATGGATTTGTACTCAAAGTATCTTGTCATAAAAATTCAAAAATTGTGATGATTCGAAAAAAAATAATTCTTATAAATTTGTATATTCGGTTCCACTGAAAAAGCATAACTGTATTTTCGAAGTGGTTTCACAGATAACGTAGTTAGTTTTGTGCTTTTAGAAATATTAAATTCAGTGGGTTTAAGGCTTTCCCTTAAAATACATTTGACAGTAGCTCTACTCTATGCAGCTTTTTTAGCTCTTTACGACTTATGAAAGCACTTTCTTTGCAACCAACAACCGAGGTTAATTATTAAATGGAAAATGTATGGTAAACAACTCAAATAAATCAAAGCACTAAGTCATATATTAAATATGAGTAACATGTGAGATTTGTTATTGCTTTCTGGTTTTATGATATTTTTATTGCCAGTGCTCTGCATATTGTCAACATTGCTTGGCAGCCCAACTGACACATGCTGAGTGACAACAAAAGGCAAAGCGTTAACAGAGTAGTAAAGTTCAAGCTGGCAAAGCATTTGAAAATTATAAACTATTTGCATTAGAATAACGAGCAGACGTTTTTTTTTTTTTGTTTTTTTGTTTGGCTGGAAATAAATGACACCTGCATTAAAATAGCCGTTCGTCGGCTGTATTGTCACTTTGAGCGGCTATAAAACCATCGTTAGCTCAACTCTGGCGCAAGTCCCGCAAATTTATGGTTATTATTTTTTAGTCTTTTTAAAGTCATTTATGTAGAGGTCAAGAGATCTACACACTTTTATGCTTATTTCTTTTTCACTATTCTTGTTTCTATTTATTTGTAAGAAATTTGGTTTTAAGATTTCTGTTTGTTTTTCCTCCTCATATTTTGCTGCTGCTCGACTGCTGGGCATTGTCAATTTCACCACAATATTTTGACTTAATCACCTGATACAGTTATAATTTGGCATGAAGGTCTTTTTGGCTTTGTGTTGGCAGTTAATTCATTGAAGCCTTTTCTCTAACCAAATAATTTTTATTTTTCTGTCGCGTTTTATGTTGTTGACTTTTTTAATCATTATCTTTTATGTAAATTTTTACGCAATATATATTTGTATATGTATATATATTTAAATAATCCAAGTTCCGAGATTTCCTATGAATGCATAATTATGGTTATATTCATCTTAGAGATTTCAACTAACAGCGTTGCTACTTTTTGTGAAAAGCGAAGTTTTGTAGCAACTTTGGTTTTCTTAATTTTTCTATCACAGAGATGTTATGACTCTCATTTAGGTATTTCTTTTTCATATTTCCAATTATTATCAACTTTAATAGATCCGTGCTTCCACATCGTTCTTCAGTTTTGTATCTTCATTCAAAATTAAAAAAAAAATTAAGAAATCAAAATTTCTTTACAATCACTAAGTCCATGATTAAGCAAGAGTGGGTACATTATTTACATAAAAATTAGATTTTAAACGCGTCAAATTATTGAAATTCTTAGTATTAGGGCTACACTTAAAATGAACGGTGATTACAAAATCGTCTCACTCTAATCATTTCGTTAAAATTTCTCAATTTATTTCCACAATATTTATTAATACACCACTTTAAGTTTTCATATGAATCTTGCCCCGACAAGAGATTGTACTCTAAAACACTGCATAAAGTCAATAAACTTGCTTATGGTGGATTTAAACGCTTTCTAATTAACGTACATATAATATTTCGAGCTTAGATATAAGCAAAACAATTTTTGCTAAATGAAATTATAGAAAAATCATTGAAAATCGCGCATTACTTGCAGTTCACACAATCACGTGTGTGTGAGTGACTTACTGGCAACATATGCACATACATACGCGTATGTAACATGTACGAGTAAAGTAGCACTGTTTGACCGTTTTGTTAAATAGAACTGCATAATAATTGTTGAATTGGAACGACCACAGCGAGTGCTAAATAGAGAAACTTTAACATAACATCTTTATCTGCTCCTAACTCTCACTCAAAGCGTTAATGATAGTCGGCAGTAAATTGGAAAGCCGTTAAAAGGGTCACATGCCATAAATGCAATTATATTTTTCCATAAAACAAGGTTAGCGGCCGATAATTGATGGCAGCAATTAACGTAGTGCCAAAGAGACTACTCGCCATAAGTATTTTTCACGCACACACGCACACTTTTTCTGGTTATAAAACTTAGCTGACGATGTGTGTGCCAGAGATCCATTTACCACCATAAGTATGCAGAAAGATGCCATTTCGCACTTCAATTGCATTTTCAGCATTTTATTTCACAATAATGCTCCATTCGCGACGCTGCCTGTTGCACTCAATAAAACTTCAAAGCCTTTTCAAATAGCTACAATAACAGTAATATTAATAATAAAACACTTGCACGCTTCGGTCAAACCGTAGACAATGATGAATTGCTTGCAGCAAAAATAGGAGAAAAACACACACACGCTAAAACAAAAAACAAAGTGCAACAATTATTCCACACCAACAATACAATGCTGGCAATAAATGCGTGTGGTCATTTTTATTTGCTAATGCATTTCTGCTGTCCCTCTTTGTTGTTGTTGTTGTTGAAATTGTGAAAAGATGCCGCCCCAAACTGGCGAATACATGTGTGTGTCTCACGCAAATATATAATAATAACGCAGTGCCACCAGTGCGATGCAGGTCAAACTTATTAAGAAAACGAGTTGGCATTATGCGACGTTCGACGCATTCAGAGTAAAAAAGTAGTAAAAAAGAAATTACATTAAAATCAACGCCACCAATGACAGCCACCACCTCAGAAAGATCTCAGCCACCGATACGTCGGCTGTCAATTGCAACTTTGAAGTTTGCAAAGTCACAAAATTACATATAAAGTGCATTGAAAAATCTGCTGCTCCAATGTGTGTATGTGTGAGAGAGGTTGCCATCAGTGACAAATGCAGATTGCCGCTTTCTCGCAGCAATCTCTTACAAGATGTTGCGCACAATTGACATACGTAAGCATACAAGTGTTTGCGGATTTGGAAATCTAGACGTCTCCCTGTAGGGTAAACCTAAACTGAATATTGAACAGAAACGAAAAATGTTTCACTGACCGAACGAATTATTCGCAGTGTGCGTATAAACAAGCCCAATCAAACTAAGCTAACCAGAAAATTTTAAGAAAATTGCATTTTTGCAACCAGCAAAGCTCCCCCTAGAGGGTATTCATAAACATACATATATACGCCGCTCCTAACATCTTCATTTGCTCTCTTCACACAGTTTGTTGACTTCGAAATGCTTAAGTTGTCCCCTGTTGTTACGAAGACGTGTTTTGTTGTTTGTTGTTGTTGTCATTGCTTGCTTGTTAAAAACGAATTTATGTTATTTCATCTTAATTAATTATTAATTGCTTGTTTCATAGCTGCAACTATGTATGTACCACGTACTCATTTCAAAGCTATTGTTTTCACTACACGCACATACATACATACACATGTGTGAGTTCGCTTTCCACAAAGATTTCATGCAACAAAGTGGCCGTTCATTTGACTTCCCATTTTTATTTTCTTTATTTGTTTACGTTCCTCTCCTACTCATCCACCTTCTGTAGTTATAGCTAATTGCCGCTTATGGTAAGTTGTGTTATATGGATTTGGAGCTTTTAAGTTCCCCGACATTTCAAAGCAATTGATGCAAGGGGTCAATTAATGAAATCGCTAGAATTTCAAACTTTTGCAAAAGCCGAATTGACAAACAGAGGGAAGCGTTTTTAAATGAACACTAACCAAATATATTTTATCTTAAAAAACTACATTGTAAACATAATTAAATTTTTCCCAAATTAATATAATATGTACGAACATTATTAAGTGGCAACCTTAGAAAACGTATATTATATTTGTACACCTATATAATGCAGTTCTTAATTTGATTGAAGTTGGCAAACATATAACTCTACATAATTTAGTACAACTACAAGTATACCATTTTAATAAATTCATTTAAAAAAGATGGCATCCATAACGCATATTTTCGCACAAATAAATATGATAAAATGTAATTTTACAACTAAAAACAAAATAACTTTAGTATTCTATCTAGACATATGTTCAGAACTAAGTCAAAGACACATGTCATAGCTATTTTGTAGTCTCTTATAAATCAATCAATCTCAGTTTTAATTACGCTCTCTCTATTTATTTTTATAAAGAAAAAAATAGCTGCCAACACTGCACGCATAACTTGTACTATCATATTAAATCATACTTTTCAAGAGATTTTTAAGATCTCAATTTAACCAACAAAAAGAAATGCGAAATATATTGCTGAATATGCGCGTAGTTGTAAAAATCTAGGTTTCTTTGAGGTTGTAAGTCCACAGCAAAACTTTCGAAATAATAAATGATTTCCCAGCAAAAAAATCAAGTCATTAAAGTGTCTAAGCGCTAAAATACTGGCGAAATAAATAACGGTTGTAAAAGCTTTCAAATGCCGTATATGTCAAACTAATTGCTGCCTACGTAAGTTGAGCTTCGAGACATTGATCGGTACTAAATCAGCATTTTATTAGAAATTTGACACGCACTTATTTTCCTAGTGACCAAAGCTAACAATTTTTCCGTTGTATTACCGTTACCATTTAGTGATGTTTACGAAAATCGCCCACGTCAAGTTGCTAGCGATGCTTTGTCTCGATTACGTGAAGTCGTTGTCTTTAAAAAGTTTGTGGGCGCATCAGTGAAGCTGACAGCAAACCACAAAAAAATAAGAAAAAAATAAATTTATATTAATTAATATATTAGAATTAATTAGATGCAATTTGCACCGCATATTTGAGCTGCTCACGCTTTAATAATTTATTTTTTAATTTTTTGTCATTTCCAGATAAATATTGAAAGCGAAACTTGCGGCGTGCACAAGCAATGCAAAGTTAATAAACACCGCAGCTGAGCAAATAACGAAACGTGCATAAATCATAGCAACAACAACAAAAACACGACAAATCACTGGAAATAATCGAAAATCTGACACCTCCGGAGCTGCGGGAAAAATAAAGCAGAGATAAATTAAAATCAAAACAAAAATATTCATAAGAAACCACGCGCCAAAGAGGAAGTTGAATTGTAACCAAAACAAAACTCAACAATAACAAACAAGTGAGCCTTTTATCAACTTTACATGAACGTGAAGTAGCGATAAAAATACAGTTGAAAGATTCTGAACGAATTATACCCATATCAATTTGTGAAATTCATTTGAGCTCTGTGGCACGCGCGTGATTTTTACGATGTTGCACCTACTCGCGCTGGAAAACTAGCAACGCACTTGAAGCCAAAAATATAAAATCAGAAAAGGCGGAATTCTAGAAAGAATTTTTTTAGAAAAATCTATTATCGCTTTGATTTCCGCACACACGCACACACGCACACTCGCGCAGCGCTGTAAACTATTTTCGGCTGAACTTGAAATGCCTACAGAATGTGAGCGCGCGATTGCCAACACGAGCCAGAACGTGCAACAGACGCAACAACAGCCACAGAGAGAAGAGCAACAGCAACAACAAGAGTACGAACATTTGCAAGAGGATCACTTGCAAGCAAAATCAGAAGAAGAAGCAGCGGCAGCACAGCTTGAGTTTTATGACGACATGGAGGACAAAGAGTTGAATGGCGGCAAGATGTCCACCTCCCAGACATCAACTGCGTGCTCAACGAACGGCCACAGCGGCAGCAATCAGGCGAATGGTGTTGGCAAGAAAACGGTAAATTGCATAAACCTACATTCCTACATTTAAAAGTTCTAAGTTTTTATTTTTGCCAAAATTGCTCTAAGGTTCACAATTGAATTATCACTATGTTATTACCACAGCCTTTGGGGTTATATAGAATAATAAGGAAGAGGACGAGTTTGTCCAAAACAAGGTCAGCCATCTAATATTGGAAAAATGTTCAATCTTAATTCCGTCAAATTTTAACTGCTAATTCTGTATAGAAACTATGTATATCGTCTAGAATGTTTACAGTCATGCAGCGGATGGTTTGGAAACCGTTCGGAAAAGCTTAAACTTGTCGAATTTTTTTGATTCAATGTCACTTTCTTTAAATGTTTATTTCACTTACTTTTTGTTTTTTTTTTCGGTAGTGAATCCAAACTTATTTTCGTTGAAAAAGGTTTATCTCTTACTTTCTCTCCCTTTTTCATCCAAATTTCACTTAACTCACTCTCATTTTTATAAGTGTTTTTCAAATATACCGTTATTGGCATTTACTCAGTGCTTGAATATGTAAATGAGACGAAAATTCCAGTTTCTCTTAGGTCTATAATAGTACTTAAAGCTCTCGGCAAAGATATTTTCCCATATTGAGAACGTCGGCTACTGCTTCTAAATCGATTCATTCATGATTTAATGATTTAAAAGTGTTACTGCGGCATTTTGCTTTTCACCAATACCTTAACAATATATTTTGTATTCTATATAGATATATATTATGTTCATACACATATATATTTTTTTACCACACGTCATTAACAGTTATGACAGATTATTGTGAGTCTATCTTCGAGTCTAATGATTTGAAGGGATTAACAGAATATTTAGCAAATTGGCGCTAATATGAAACATTTGACTAAGTGATATGAAAAAGTATCGATCTTGCGGTCGCATTAAGTAGCATTATCGTTTTATAAATATTCGCAAATTTTGCTAGTTGCATTTCTTTCTTTCTCTTTGAGAAACTCAATTTTCACTTGCGGTTGCGATATTAATGTTAATTAGAAATCATTAGCCAATCTTCAAATCAGTCCAGCTCAGAAAAGAACCACAATCAATTTTAGCAATCGGCCGATGCCTTAGATAATGCAAAACCAATATTACGCACAATCATCAGAATGCCTTTAGTCAGTGTTCATGCATGTACCTAAGTTTAAGTGCCACTCTTCCGCCTGTTATCATCTGCTCATCTTGAGCATCAATATCCGCTGGCAACACTGCGCCGAGAAGACAGCATTGCCACGAAGCAGCGCATGCTGAGCAGGAAAGAAGCACTTCAAAAGTCAATAAACCACATTAAAACGGCACATTGAGACGCCCTCACAGCGTAGACCGGCCGACAGACTTGCCGCAGAAATTCACCTAGCTGCTCAGACGTGTATGAGTGTAACAATTCCTGTTAATATGTTCCCAATAGGAAAATCAGCTCTGTGTTCAAATATATTTTTCATTCAATAATAAATTCGAAAATGTCTGCCAAGGTAGAGGCTAGAAATGCACACCGTTCTACCAGTATTTTTTAATCACAGTTATTAACGCTTAAACTCAATGTTGACCGACTTTCTGGTAATATCAAGTTTATTTGTTTACTGGGCCACGTCTATATTATAATAATATTTGATAGGAAATCATTACATTTCACTTCTGTGCTCTTCAATCACTACGCAAGAAATCGTTTGACATCTAAGACCATTTAACGATAGCTTACATTCGTTTTGCTAGAGTGAACGTTTATGGAAGTACATAGTCACCTGCAATTTTAAAATTATTTATTTCGAGATTCCTACGAGTGAAGTATTCAATTCTAATCATACCAGTTTTCTTTTGAGAAGGGCGGGTCATTTGATTTGATTTGATAGCTTACATTCGTTTTGCTAGAGTGAACGTTTATGGAAGTACATAGTCACCTGCAATTTTAAAATTATTTATTTCGAGATTCCTACGAGTGAAGTATTCAATTCTAATCATACCAGTTTTCTTTTGAGAAGGGTGGGTCATTTGATCTATTGTGTGGTTTTTCTGGAGGGCGATTTCAAGCGCCTATTCGTGCGCTGGAATATGCACTCTGCCATTATAACCGTTATAAACATAAGTCACCATTTGGGCGCATTATTTCACTACGCAATTCTCTTTATTACGTTTTTGCTCAGTTCATTAACCATGTATTGCACACCTAAATAGACGAGCTAGCATCCACGTCGAACGCATTTCAAAACGGGGTGTAGAAAATTGAAAACGGGTGACATGTTATATAAAGAGTACCATATGAACTTAAAAAGTGGAACGAACATTTCTTATATTGAACAATTGAACAATCAAGAGCCCATCGAAGGGTTAAAGCTTACCCACACATACTTATTTCAAGTCATTTGAAGCAGATAAAACACCAACCAACCCGTCAGCAAAATGTTAAACACCCTTCTGTCAATGAGGCGTTAAAAACCACACAGCCACATATTATAACAGTAAATTGTCGACAATACTGAATACACGGGTCAAAGTGCACTTGAAGGTAACAATGGGCCAAGCATTTGCACTGAAGTGGAAGGTGATCGAAGTGATGTCGGAAACAAATGAAATCTCCACACATTTCCAAGCGGATTAAAAAATAACACACGAAAAATAACAACAAATATATGAAAAGATTATATTTTATTTATTATTGCATTATTAATAAGTAGACACGCGTCAGACCCTACAACACGTTCTGCCAATAAAAAATGCAAATCACCCTGGAAAAAGTGCCGCAGCACCTACGCGCTAAGCTGTCACATACACATCTACCCCTTTTCATAAACTTCGCTGTGGCGCACCTCCTACGAGGCTAGACTACAGAATTGTCACAGAGATGCAAATGCACAATATTCTAGGTCAATTATAAAAACACGCCAGTTGCCCATTAACATTTCAATTTTATTTGAGTTTCATTGAAAATATCCCTACATATAAAATGTATTTGTATTTGTTCATATATTTTACAGTCCATAATATCGCCGGATCCCACTTCATATGTGACCAAAGCGCGCGTCACACGCCCCACACCACCGCCACCGTCCTACAACCCGATGCAATTTGTGCAGATCAAACCATGCAATCTCTACCAAACCGCACAGGAGCAGCTAAAGAAGGCTGAAGAAGTGAAAAAGATTAAGGAGATTAAAAAAGAAGAGCCCGAGGATTGGCAGAATGTAAGTAGACACTATCATAAACTTCAATTGGATAAGCTAAGCTTAGATTATATGTATTGCAATGCTGCTAAAACAAAAATTAAATGATAATATTTGATAAAATAATTCAAATCGTTTTTCAGTTTTTATTGCGTCAAGAAGAGTTTAAGTTTTTAATGATCATTGAAGCCAGTTGCATGTCAAATAAACCCCTAAAAATTACCCATTAAATGTTTTGCTGAAAATATTACTGCGATATTCTGTTCTAATTGTTAGCGCCTAATCGACCGGAAACTACTGGCAAGCGAACTGATCAACTCGTTGCTGCTTTGTAAATTTCCGTCAATCAGCAAAGTCAACTCAATAATTTTCTGTTAAAAATATCAAAATTTTCACGAATATTGTTACAACCAAATTTGTTGTTTTGAACGCAATAAAATAAAATGAGAAAATAAAATTGCAGCAGCAAACTAAATGTGGGTGTGTATAATTTAAAATTCGCTAGCGAAAATCGCATTCGTGTAATCGCATATTGTGTAATTACGCAGAGCTCTGCATTTGCCGCGCTATTTTTCATTTTTTTTATAATATTATATATTTTCTGTATCTGTTTAAGGCAAAACTAGATAAATATTGCTAATAAAAATTGAAAGGCAGCCGACGGAGACAGAGCAAGCAGCGAAATCTTAAGCGCGAATCGTGACAAATTTTCGAAAACAGCAGACAAATACGCACAGAACGGCGATAAATGGCGGCAATACGAATGTTGAGCGTGCAAGCTTTTCTCTTGTTTGTCAACGTCTTTTCTGCCTGTATCATTGGCACATTTACGCTAAACGCGTCTATGCAAAACGTTTTGAATGCGAACGGCATTAGGCCCATTTGAGCAACTGTTATCGCCATCGAAATTTGGTCGATTCTGTTGCTGCGCGAGTAACAATTACTCAACACTAGCGCTTGCGCTTGCCCCGTTTGCTGCGAGTATTGCATGTTGCAGCAGCATGAAAAATTCCGCTCAGGTATCAAAAGCTCGTAATTTGTGCCTCTGTCCAGCTGAAATGCTCCGTACTTTCGTGTTCGTACTTGTGTTTCCGACTGCATGTGTATGTGTGTTGGCATTTGTGCTTGTTACATTTTTCACTGGGGCGGGGTTAACATACTGGCGCAGACATTTCTATGCTGCCAATATGGCAATTGCTGTTGTTTTTGTTTGCTCACATTTATTGCAGTGGTTATGCAACTTTGCTACACAGTGCTTGCGCTAAACGTGGTAAATGCAAATTTTACCAAATCACACACGCACACACATGTAAATGTGCATTGCAATTGCGCAAAGTACCAAGCAATGTATTTAGTAGTCATACTTCGCGCCATTTGAGTTTTGTATTTACTTTCTTTCTTTTGTTGGTCTTTTTCAGCAGTTGTCACCTCAAGTGATTATTTAATCCAGTTTTTGGCATTTTTTGCTTATTTACTTAAATGTCTGCTGTTTACATGCACAACATCTGCAAGTCAATTGTCAAAAAGCAGCAAAATTAGTTATTGTAGCTCATTAGCCGTACATATTATATAAGTATATTCATACATATTTATTCCCATCCGTTTATGGGAAGACTTACGCAATCGTCATTAATAGTCAGGCCCAGCGTCACTTTGTGTTGTCATCGTTTATTTTCACAGGGTAATAAAACAAATTACGGTTTTCGAGCTTAATTTATTTTTAGCGCAAGTAACAAGCGTCCACAAATGCTTGTATCAAGGATTGAATCCTGTTAGTGTATTCGACGCAAGTCTTTTAAATACTTCACACCATACTTCGAATCGATGTGGTCTTAGAGAGCGACGTATCAACCAAACAAATTAGAAAAGAGATAGTGTGAGATCCTTTAAAGATGCTCCGCCACTAACTAAGACCTGCATTTAATGCCAACAATTCACTAACATCAAACATGTTTTTAATAGCGATCTTCCCTCGATAGGCAAACCTCCGATTGCATTTATATTTTGAGAAATATTATCCCTTTGGAAGCGCCTTACAACTAAAATACTCATCTCTTCATACTTGTAGATGAAGCGCCTAACCACAAATGGCGCTATAATTATTTTTGTTTCGTTCAGTATACATAATCTTATGCTCTGATCCATAACACTGTATAACACTCGGCTGAGTATTGGAGCAAACCAAATTTTTCCCAGAGATTGAGTTCTGTAAAAAAATAGCTCTCCCGTTTTGCACCAGCTATGTTTCGGTCAAGCTTATATGATAGCTGCTATTGGACTCCAACTTTGAAAGAAATACAAATTTTATATTTCAAAAATACTATCCTAAGGTTGAAATCTTAATATTATGATACATTAAATTACATTAATTTTAATTATATTACTTTAATTTCTTTTCTTCTGCTCAACCAAATTACTGTCCTTCGACCGGCAACAATTGACCTACATATGTATATATAACAAATGTGCTCATGAATTTTAGTTTCTTTTCGTTTAATGAGTTCATATTGTTCACGAAATCCATCAAATCTGTTATAATAGTTTATTGAAGATTTGAGTAAACACAAATTGAAAGTCATTCTCGCATTCCGATACCTTCTTATCGCTTTATTATTATAATTTTCACGATTTTTCCACCGTTTGTCTCCTCTTTTCACTTTTCTGCTTGTAATCACACGTTTCGCAGCTACTGGTTAGGTATTAGTTATGCGTGTGAAAATCAATTAATACGCGCTCTGCATTGTTTGTTCGATTGGTCAATTGGTCCGTTTAGGCTTTGGCGTGCTGACTCGGCTAACTTGACTAGCTTGGCTTACCCAATGCGCTTAGACGGAGTTAGTGCATGCATGTATGTATGAGTATATATGCTTGGTCAAAATGAATTGCGACTTGTGTACATTTGTAATCGACTTCAGTAAATTGTTTGATTTGACCAACTGGTGGGAAAGGAAGTCGTTATCGGCCAAATCGATGCAAACACACTTAAAGTTGTTGCATAAGTCTACTGCAGTGTTTTTTTACTAATTTTTCATTGCATATATGTTGTTATTGTTTCAAATTGCTTATGTTTTATTATATATATTTTATTATTTATAGTTTGGCATTAGCAGCTTATTGTTGTCTTTCCCTCTTTGGTGTAAACTCTACTAGTTTAAACATTGATACTATTTTGTATGTTCTTTTGTCAAAAATTAAAATTATTGCTTTCATTTTGAACTTACAGAATTTGGATAATTGGAAATCGTCACGTAGAAAACGTGTCGAACACATCATCGATCGAGTTGTGGAAGTAAAAAAACTCGAATTGGAAGAACACGACCGGACACGAAGAAAATCGAAGACGTTCTCCGAAATGATCGAAGAAAGGTGAGAAATATTGAAATAGGAAAGAATATAATTATGTGGCTTGCTCGCCAAAAATTGACTTTAAAGATAGATATTCCAAGCACAATATTTTAGAAAACTGTTCTAGCACTATTTTTATATGCATATATTACTTACAACAACAAATGCCATTTTCATTACAGAGGTGAACGTGGTTGTCGTGGTCGCGCAAAATTGGCCACGTTAGCCGTTTACAATGAAGACGAATCGAATGACCTGAGCGACCTTGGCATTGGCACCAGCAGCGCCAGCGGCAAGAGCAGCCAATCGGAGGATTACGACAACAACAGTGTACTGGTAAGTTTTATGAAGAATAAACTATTCATTAAACGAGTTTAGGACTGCATTCAGGCAAATTACAAGCGACAAGTACTCAATCGCATTGATGCTTGAGCAAATGAGATGCAAATCTGAAATGCCCCTAGCCATCAAAAAAAATATTTGATTCACAAGAATAGCTTGGCGTTGTTTTCGGTTTTCCTGCAAGCTCTGTTTTACATTTGGAGTGTGTTTTCGTGAATATTTCTTTTCTAAATTTATTATGGAGCATTCTCACTGCCTTAACAATGAACATGGAATTGGGTCAGTGCTGAAAAAGCGTTAATTATCTTTACTTCACACATATTTTATAGCACACACACACATACAGCTGAATATAAACCGGAAGTTATGCTCAAAGTTAAATTAGCAGCAGCTTTGTTTGTCCAACTGTGCCAGAGCCTCATTAGCCAATCGTTAATTTTTCTGCTTCTCCGGTTTCTTGTTATTGTGGTCGCTAACTACTCTCCTAACTTTACAGTCACAACTGCCTAATTTTAGCAAACTTTTTACACAAATGTGCCCGTGAGCCGCTGACATGTTGACGTTTCCTATTGCACTTTTAGGGCGTTTACTTTGAGCACAATTAGCCGCTAGATATACAAGAGAAATATTGAAATAGGAAAGAAAGGCAAGTTATATTAAGTTTCTAAACTATTATTTCGAGCAGTAATAACGTTCTTAAAGCTAAACTTCTCAACATAAACCTAGACGTTGATTTTAAAATATTCCCAGGCACATAAAATATGTTGGCACAAGTCATTCAGGGCTTGAGACTCTAAACCAAAACAAACTAAAGATGTATTTTTGATATAAAATTTATGTCGCGCAAATTCCTCATCGCTGAGTTAAACGTATATATCAAGATTCCTCTCTTAAGAAAGGGTGATGTTTATGAGATATATATACCTATATATATTTTTTTTTTTTGATTTTTTTAATACATTGTCAATAAACTAACCATGAGGGCATTCTTCGGTTATCATGGTGGCTCGTCACATCTCCGCTCTATGGCCATATCGTAATTTTATGATGGCAAATAATTTTTTGTCGTTTATTGACTGATCGTTTACAAGGGCACCGGCGAACTGCACAGTTTATAAACAATAGCTGATATCAAAAGTCAAATACAGCAAAATTGAATTAGTCACAATATTCTTAAACAATATCCCGTCCGTCAAACAAATAATCACCAATAAACGTATGAGGCATTGCGACAGCAGGTATATCAATTGAAATCAAAACGAAAGCGTAAAATCAATTAAATTGCTGAAACGTATTCGAACATTTTGCTTCTCCAATTTACATATAGGTATATACATACATATGTATACCCTGCCTTTTCCCTTGTTTTTTTCAGTACCAAATTCTGTGTACTTTTATATTGTTCGAAATTCGTTTCGTGCGCTTGCTGAACATTTGTTCTGACGGATCTTTTGTTATTCGCAATAGTTGAGAGCATGTCGATCAGCTTAACGAACAATGCTCACGTTCTACATGACATCGTTGAGAGCAGTCGTGATACTACTACAACAACTACAGCATTACACATTAATTTAGAAACTGCGTAAATACTCGTGGAAGTTTTAAAGAAACACAAAAAAGAATTTAACGATCACCAGCATCACAGCTCCACGCCAGATGCTCCAATCTGTTTTGAACAACTTTATAATTGTCTATTCAAACTGTATCCCTGTTAACGGCAGCTAATAACCCATTGATCGTGCGAAGAACACTTGGGGGTCGCACTTGAGTTATATGCCATGAAAAGATATTAGATGACATAAAGAGTATCCCCTCTCCATATAATGGATACTGGAGAAAGTATAGATTTTTAACAAAACCAAGAATTAAAAAAGCTTTGAGTGTTGCTTTCTTAGGCTACATAATAAATTTATGTTTTCTTTAAATTCGACTAAATCTGTACTTATATTATATTTTCATCTACAGAGCGACAACGCCGAACTCGACAAAGCCATATTTGAGAACAACCAAAAACCCAGTGGCATCCCCGCGCGCGAATACATCTCCTCTCCCGGCTACGATACCTCCTCCAGCACCGCGCCAGGCAGTTCTCCCGATCCATGCGAATACACTTATGAGGGCGCCATTCAAGACTACAAGCAACGCGTTTCGCGCGCCAGCGGCGGCAGTGCTTTAGCCAATTTCAAGCTCCATAACGCCAATACAAACCCGGCGTTAATATCCAAAAGCAACTCTTCGAAAGAAAATACCCCGGAATGCAGCAATACAGCGCCGAACGATACTTACCCCACACGTCGCGGCAGTAAAATCGAGGATCGCCTAATCGGCTTCGAAGTTACTTCACCCAGTGATAGTCAAGAGGGTTTGGAGAAAAAAGTTGATGTACCAAAAATCGATATTTCGAAGCGTAAAGAGATTTTCGAAAATCAAAATGCCAATTCAGAACCAAAGTCGCTGGTGGGCAATAGTAGCGCTGGCACCGTAGCAGTGCCACGCGTTACACTGCGTGATCGCTTCAAGTTGGACGAGAGTGTGTCTAATAATGGCGAGGTACAAGACTCCACATTGAAGCGTGAAGTTAAACGCCTATCAGGCGACATCACAAGCATACGATCGCGTATGCAAAGCCTAGAGCAACAGCAAAATTTAGTCAATTCTACGAATGGTGGCAGTGCCGGTAAGGCACCCAGCGCAAAATTAGTCGACATACCAGTGCCACCATTGAAGGATCGTCTGTCTAGTTTACAAAATGCTGTAACCAAAGAAGAGGTGAAAAAGGCGCCAGTAGCACTTGTCGATGCCCGCCAGCTGGAGATAATGAAGAACGAAGAGGAAGAACGACGCATGAAACTAATTGGGAATGAGAAGAAAGCCGTGCAGGAAATAAGCAATAGAGAGAAGGAAGAAGTAAGTGCGCCCGGATACCAAACCACGATGACACAACATGTGGTGGTTAAAATCGATGCGCCCGAGGAGGATGTCGATCGTGACGACAGCGGTATTCACACCGCCGAAGGCGAAATCGAAGCGAAGGAAATTTCCGAGCAGGAAGAACAACTAAATGCGGCTATTGCAGCGTTGGCACTGGAGGAGCAACAGCTAACCGAAGCAGCAAATGCAGTGAACCAAATAGAAGCGGAATTTGCCGAGCTATCCACCAGCGCAGTGAACGCCATCGCCAGCAGCCTGAACACAGTGTCCACCACAAAAACAACTAACGAACAGCCATGCGAAATGGAATTTAGTGTAAGTTCTACTAACAAATCATTGCTTGAACCCTCTATATCTAGTAGTGTAAAAAGTAGTTTTGAAAATACTATTGATGATAATGGTAATCGTAGTTTTGGTGAACAAGTAGCTAATATTGAAAAAGAACAGCAGAAAATAAATAACTTAATTGATTCTAAAGCTGAACAGGAGGTGTCGGGTAATACTTTAACAGTTGCTACGCCTTCTACTTTGCAAAGAAAGCCTTCGAACGAGATGGTGCACGCGCGTAATCTGCTGCGTATGTTCAAAGA
This sequence comes from Bactrocera oleae, assembly GCF_042242935.1. Taxonomy (NCBI): domain Eukaryota; kingdom Metazoa; phylum Arthropoda; class Insecta; order Diptera; family Tephritidae; genus Bactrocera; species Bactrocera oleae. The sequence continues at coordinate 24,927,016 of NC_091536.1, forward strand.
GACCTTTAAGAGCGACATTGAATTAGACGAAGCACAAGAGCATGAAGTGAAGCCAATCTCTGAGTTCCCCATGTGCAGTGGTGCAATACCTAAAGTTCGACCACCCACAGAAATTGAAGCCCCACTTTCACCAAAACCGATGCAAATTTCAAAGGCAATCGACCGTGCACAAACACCCACCGCATTCACTGTGGGCGATGATGCTCCCATTAGTACGCAAATATTTCAGTCTTCAACCGTAGCCCCTTCGATTGTATCACCACATTCTCCTTTACCCTTCACCCATGGCGCTTCGCCGATCACTATACCGCAAACACCACCATCTGCGTCGGCAGCACGCGCACCAACACCCCCACCACGTTCTTCACCGAGCGTGCTTATATCTAACGGTTTCTCCATGATACCACGTGCTGTTAATCCAATTGGCAAGCCCCCTATGTCACCAAAGTCGGTCCGTTACAATATCAAGAGTCCCATTAACAGTCCACCTCCCGTACGCAAATCACCCGACGATAGTCCGTTTAGCATCAATGGTCGTGTTGAAATATTCAACTCGAAGAATATGAACAGCAACCCAACCGGGAAACCTCCGACGCCAACAATGATGGCAAAAAAATCATACGTGCCACATTATGGTGCAACAACAACACCGCCAACATCACCACAACTCGGTCGGTCGCCCTCGCCCATGAATTTTACGCATTATGGCGGTATTGAGTTTCCCAAGCACCAACAACGGCAACAGTCGCATACAACAGTGACCGCATTGCCCGAGACCGGTGAAGCGATGCCAGTTTCTAATCAAAAAATGCAAACAACAGCTGCGTTAAATGAGATGAAATCAATTCCAAGCGCGCATGCAGTCAATGAACCTTCGCATGAAGTCCGACAAGCAGATGTGACAACTGTGCCATATAAATCACAACAACAGCAACAAGATCACACTGAAGTTATTATGTGTGCACCGCCAGTAACCATCTTGAATCCGGACGAGCTGCCGAAACCCAACACCGTTAAATCGCTTTCCAATTGCTTCTCGCAAGATGTGGCATCTAATCAGCAAGTCGGTAAGATGACACCACCACTCCCGGGGCCGAAGCCTTTGCCACGCAGTCGCATACCGCAAACGCCACCACAGTCGCCCACACCAGCAAAAAGAAATTTCTTCAACTCACCCACAAGCAGGGAAACTACTGCAGTGGTGAAAGAGGCAACAAAAGCAAATAGTAGATTAGAGCAGGAACCGCAAGCCAAAACGATGGTAACAGCCGAGTTAACACTAGCATCGCCCAACCCAGATGAATTAAAAAAACTTTCTATTATCTCTGAAACATCAACGGTTTCAAGTGACTCCACTGCTTACACAGGCCCTTTCGAAACCACAGCCCAGATACACTCACCCCCATTTAAAGTTGAGAAAAGCGATCAGTTGAATCGCTCAATTCTTAAACCTTTACCGCTTGTACGCGCCACCCCATACTGCGCAAATAAGTCAGCAGCGGCTGTGAGCTCTGCTGGCGATCCTTTAAAGCCCAATGACTCATTAACACCCGTTATAACAATGCCTTCTGAAATGCCTCCACTAGTGGCGTGCAAACCGAATGTGTCTACACTCTTTAAGCTGGCCACACCACCAGCATCGCCACATTCACCGCTCTCGCCCACTGATGTGGCACTTTGCAGCAACTTCCTCGACTCTTTTGAACCCACAAGCTCATTCTTGCCCAGAAGGCAGAAGACGGTTGATGATTCGCCATGTGACAAGCTTGACGTGAATGATTTACCCCCTAACAGGCGTCCTCCTTGCACATTCTACTCCGACATCAGTCCGAAAAAGGTACGCGAATGTGATGACTCTGGTAAACCGGCTGAGATTGTGCTCAAGTCAACGATACCGCAGACTCAGCGGCAACAGACGGTAGAAGAGAAAATCTGTCAAAAGATTAACCTAAATGATCTACCACCTTTCGACCAGGTACCATTAACAGGCTACGAAGAAGTAACCGCCGAACAAGTGCGTCGTTGTGACGGTCTCTTAGCAAAATCGCCAAACAAGCGGAGCCCGCCCAGTACACCGACATCTGCAAAAAGTATAGCCACCACGCCGGACACACCCGACACAATAAAGAACATAGCAGTAACCCCAAATATGTCTGCGTCCACTGCAAATAACTCAAAATCAAATAACTCGCATCCCAGCTCCAAACCGAACTCGCCAATAATGGCTGCGCGAGCCGCACACTCCCGTGCGTTGATTGAAACCTGCGAGCGCATCATCGCCGAAGAACGTCTGCACAGTAGCCACTTAAAGTCGGTGTTACCAGTCGTCGTCAGTAGCAAAAACAACGGCACACCCATTTTACACCGCAAGTCCAAAATTCCTAAACCGATACCCTGCTGCATCAGCGGCTCGGACTCCATGAATCAGGCCGATCAGCCAGGCAAACCAGTACTGAAACAGAGCAGTGGGCCACCCACGCCTGAATCTGTAGATGAAAATATGATAGTTGGGCGTCTGCACGTGGTTGAGACACAAATTAAGGTGACCACCACCACTCCGCCGCCATCACCAACCGTCACAACTAAAGCAAGCGCAAAAGCTATATCAAATCCAAACACAAAGAAAACAAAAAATATATTTGACTTCTTGCGGAAGAATTTCGGACTTGGCGACGACAACGCGTCAACGGTTGCACCAACTGCAACGAGCACAACGGTGGATGTGGCACCAGTGACCGATAAAGACGTAGTGAAGGTGGACGAGATAATCACTGTGGAAAACTCGAAATTCTATATACCTTCAGATGATATGCCACCACCACCGTTACCGCAGACGCCAGCGCCTGTCAACATCGAAATAACAAAGACTATCACCACGGACGAAATTGTTGAGGAGGGCAACAGCGAACAGGCTTTGGTGCAGGAAATCAACGATATGTTAGACGATGAGTTGAATAAGTTAGCGACGGAGAGTGCTGCAAGCGTAAACGGGGTTACGAGTGTCGACACTGTAAAATAGGGTTGTTATTTGTTAATGATGATCCCCAAGAGCTAATTCTGCCTCGGTACTACTCAAATGTTTTCATTGTCATTCAAATATACTATAATACAAAAATTGGTAAAATTTAAATAATTTTTTCCGATACGCTTGTAGCGAGCTTATGCTTCTCTAAAACCGCGTCTTAAACTTTAATGCATATAATGAATTTTCTGGGCCTCAAACTTACAACCCCCAATAAGCTTTAATGATTCTAAGCTAAAATTACATTTTCTGTATTTCATTTGAAGAAGCTCTTTCTAAAAGCTCTGAGTATCTGCCAATTTTAACTAAAGTTACTTCAAAGTTTCTCAGTCTCTACAACTACTCACAAGAACACTTGTTAGATTAAAATAAAACAATTTAATTTCTCGTTCAGTCGTTCAACCCCACTCACACACTCAATCGTGCGACCACAAGCTCGTTCGTTTCTTTGACTGAATCTACTCACAGTTATTCTTTTGTAAATTATTTTCTGTAAATGTATCGTAAAGAACTTTTTATTCATTTTATAATAGTAAAACTTTTTTGCAAAACTCGAATATATTCTGTAACTTCGCTCATTTTCAGAAGCCACAACTTTTAGACACAATAAGTTAAATTTGAAAAAATGCGAAAACGAAATCTATAAATACTCGTTTTTCTAAAATACATCTGCTATAAGTTCTCTTTTTAATTTCATATTTTTTATAAATGTTTAGTTATTTAATGTCGAAGCGCTTAAATTTTTGTCGCATAACCACTATGATTGAATATCAAAAGAAATGTATACTATGTAACAGTAAACAAATATGCAACAAAATAAACCGTTTTCATTGTAATTATTTTTCTAAAAACTGAAAAAAGTTTTTTCTTTATTTCACTATTCACACATTTTTGCATTTTTCCCATTTGCTACAATCATATTCTCATAATCATTTTCACACACATTTTTATCCGCATTCCTCGTTTCTTTCATTACTACGCTAATGGCAATCAGTGTGCCTCAACTCTGACTTTCAGAAAGCTTTATGGGAGTGGTGAATTCTTTTGAATCTAAGCTTTTGCGCTTTTATGCTTAATTTTTATTTTTTTAATTTGGTTTTTAAAAGCTCTAAATGTACCTTTGTGTGACACTGTTAAAATGTGTGCAGTGAGTATTTCGAATCGAAATCTGAATACAGTAAAAACTCGCTAATCATAAATTCGCAAACCTATATTTAGAATTTAACTAGCAGCCTAGTCTTATAACTTCCAAAAAAGAATTTAAAATTCCAATTAAGAATAATAAATGTGACGTATAGATTTTACAGTAAGTGATCGTTAAACAATTGAGAGAGAATGCATTTACCGCACACAGTGTATTCATGAAATCGTTTGGCAGGTTGTATTTTAATTTTTTTGGAACAAATTTTTATTTGATTAATAGTTTATCCGTTTCTTAATTATGAGTATTATTTACTGCAATTCATTTTAATTTTGTTGTACTGTATCCTGTTTGCTTTTGTTTAACTCTCTCTTATTTTTCTTCGGTTTTTCTTTTTTCGAAACTAGATTTTTCGTGAATTACCGCTAGTCATAAATTAATGGTTCAACAGTCGGAATACTAGAATGTACGCGACTTCAACATTTCTCAGTATTTATTAGCTCAAATTTTTAGTTTATTATTCCGAATCGAAATTTTGAAGGTTTTTTTTTAAATATATTAAAATATATTTTCGAATTGCCACGGCCAATTGATCTGAAATTCTATGTTTTAGGATAGATTTTAACGTTAAAGTCCAACAAAGGTTAAATTAAAAGATTCAATTCGACTGAGGTAGACAAATAGAAACCATTGAGATCTGTAATAATCAGATTTTATATGGAAATTCAATTCGTAACTGTAATATGCTAAATTTGAAAACTCAGGAATCTCCCCTTAAATCGCTTAGGTCTTTCAAATTTAACTGCCCTCTATTTTAAAGCTTGATGAAAATCAGCGCATATCAAATGCCAAAGTGATATTTATGCATATAATTATTTATATTTTGTATATTTGTGGATTTTTGTGAAGAGTACTAACCAAGTACGCTATAATTTCCATTAACTAAATATTAGGAAAATTAATCTTATCTAAATTGAATTATAAGCTAATTGAGTTGCACCGAATTATATATGTACTGCTCATATACATACACACGCCCACATGTGGTCACTTTTATATGTGTACTTACCCACCTACAGATGAAGTCTATGATATAATATTATAACGTATTTTATTGCATACATATGTGTATATACATATTTATAGCTATCCATATAAACATATATGAATACATGCAAACATGTATATTTATTGTGTCTCTCTTTACATGCCTGCGCATATAACGTGCTCGTTCGCTCGTATGTACGTTCGTTAAACGCCAAAATGTATGCTACAAAACAATCGAAACCAAACAAAACTTTGCTATTATCTGCAACGCTTTAAAACATCTTAAACAAATGCAAATTCAACTGTCGCTCGCATATTGCTCCGACTTCTGCTGCGCATTGTTTCGCTTACAAAAAATACCTTTGAATTGACCGATTTTCGTGCCGAAAAAAATATATGTATATTTAAAAAAAATATTCACTCATTTGGTGTATATTTCTGTAAAAAATGTCGACTGCTCGCATATATTTCCGATAAAGTAGTTAAATTTGCATAATATATGCCAGCAAAAACTGCTGTGCAATGCCAAAGGTAAGAAATTTGAATGAAAACCGAATATTTGTCTGTTTGTCTCTATCTGTATTTGTGTTATTTGTGTCGTTTTGTCGCTGTCCCTTTGTTTTGCCGCATATTTCCAATTTCTGTTTAATTTTCGTACAATATGTGGTATATTGTCCCACTTGTTAATTATTTGTATTTGCCTGTTCGTTTTGTTTAGTTTGTTGTTGTTGTGTCTCTTTTTCTTTCATTACACATGTAGCTGCTTTTACGCCTTATTGCATGCCTTTGAAATCGCAATCGCACCATTCTTCATTCTTAGCCCACCCGCACGTACCTATGTATATACTCTCGTATGCTTGCCTTCATTTAACCGATTTTTTTTCGAAAGTCAAATGTCATGTCTGTAATGGTGGAAATCTACTTAGTGGCTGCACGCACTGAACCCCGGTGACCATTTAATGTCGCATATAGACGCATTAGCTAAAAGGCGCGTAGCACGAGCCATTACAGACATAATATAAAATAATGTAGAAACAAACATGACATACGTAAAAGTGCAACATTCATTAAATCAGCGACTAAATACTGAAATCGGTATACTTTAAAAGCTATTGTCTACTGTGAGGCGCATGAGCCGCCTTCATTATTACCGCTAGCATACTTGTGGGCGCATTTGGAAATAATAAGAAACACCAGCAGCAATAACCTTTTCAGCAACCTCAAAAGCTCATTTACACACACACTTCTTCGGCTACATACATACAAAGATCCACAACCTTACCTATGTGCTGCATTTTTTGACGCTCGCACTGTTTCCACTTCATTCTTGTTGACTTTTTGTCGCCGTTAATTTCATTACATTTGCCATTACGAACAAAGGCTATTCCATATTATTTTTAGTGTTGTTGTTGCATTTTTCTATTTGTTTTGTCAAATGTCAACAACGCAGTTGCTTTATCTAAATGCCCATTTAATGGCCCACTGATATAGTTTAGTTCCATACATGCATTCTCCGCATCAGTCAGTCACCTTCCAACTGTCGTCGCCGTTGTGCGACTGTAATTATATTGCCAAATCGCGCGAAACACTCTCAGTCAAATACCAAACACCCAGCAGCAGTGTAGTGTCTTCTCTCATTGGCTTACGAAATTGCAAATATTTAAAGTTTTGCCAAATTTCGGGTTATCCTATTAAGACAAGTGTAACATTCTAGGTTTACGTGCAGTAAAGCAACCACGAGAAACCTTTATATGCCAAAGTTTACAGCGCTTCTCTTCTTTACATGTGATGGATCGCAAACCAATGGTAAGCGGTATAAAATTTCCAGTTTTTGTGTCGACTTAACTCAGGATATATTCGTAGGCTTGTACGCCAGTGCCTCAGGCAGCAATTAGAGACATCGCAACTTAATCTAATTAGTCAATTTCTTTTTATATTATTTCACTTAAAGTAGCTCATATATATAATACTTAAACATAAATTCACTTTCACATTTTGAGTGTTAGGCTTGGTTCACAATATTACAGAAACACATTCGTTTTCCCTCTCAAACTCATACGAGTATAATAAACATCGAAGTGAAGAAGGTTCTTCATCAGCAATACTTGCCTAAACACAACTGTACAAGTTTTTAACCATATTCAGACAATCAGCACTCCTTCCGTTTAGCGTAGAACCAAATATGCTGTCATACATGAGTTTATTTTGCCATTTTTGTTTGTTAAACAAATAAAACTAGATTAAAAGAATACAGAATATTTAAAAACCACATGCCGATTCCCAAATGTAAATACCAAGATTTCAAGAACATTTCATTAAAAATTAATACGGGCTTATTAATTATTGCTCTTATCGTGGACACGATAACGATATTGAGGTAAATAAAAGTGCTATGAAACTTACAATCTGTTCGCCGAATGCAATAAAATTTTAACGTTGCAATCATCTGGATTCCGTTAGTAATTAAGTAAGTAAATAGGTAGTCCATCAGTGAGACCAATCGAACGATTGTATGATTAAACTACCAAGATAACGATTTAAAATGGAAATTCATGATTAATTGCATACCGGGAACTTCACCTCAGCCAGATAATAGTGGCGTGAACGCTGAAACTTTAGGTGAATTTCGATTTATGTAAGAAATTTAGTGGACAACAAATTGAAACCCAAAAGTCGTAATTTCCTTTTATTCCTTGCGACAACAGAAATTAGGCCACAAATCTATATTTCACACAGAAGTAAAGGCACAAATGCTAATTTTATCTCATAAAAATTAAGGTATGAACAGGCATTCGGAGAAAACCACCCAGCAACAAAATTAAGGAAATGTTAGACAGACGGAGTGATTATGTATTTCATCTGCATTGCCTATACATACATACATATATGCATTTGTACATGGGTATGTATATGGTTACATAATCGTGCTACAATTGCACATACTGTTATTCAGACGCACATATTTTAATTGATTAAAAGCTTTCTAAATTGCGCACACTACAGTATTGATTTAATCTCAGCTTTTAACTGAACTTACGTGACCCGTGGCCAGCAATAAAAGCAAAAGGTAAAACTAAGTCTCTTTTAATTGGAACGTTTTCTAATGCTAACTGGACAAATGAATGCGAATTAGCTGCCACTCTTCTCCCTCATTGCACTATAAATTATTATCTATGTACTAAATTTGTGCAATATATATTACTAGCTTTTACCGGCGGCTTCGCTCGCATCGAATCCATCAAATAAGTATCAGATATCATTATAGTAGAAACGGATCAATAGAAATAATATATTTTATTGCTTGGCTTGGAATAATATTTGTGTTATTTCTCTGATTTACGTTTTTTATACATTTATGTTTTCTTTCATTTTTAATTTTTTCGACAAACAATCATTTCTGCCAAATTTTTTTTTTTTTCAATTTCAAAATTTTTAAATTTATTTTCCAAACATATATAATCTTCCAAAATAATTTAATCCGTAAAAAATTTATAAATTTTGTAATAAAAAGTATCCTATGTTCATTCTGACACCTCTAAGAGAATATGTACAAAATTTCATGATGATCTGTTAAGTAGTTTTTGCGTGAAAGCTTAACAAACAAACGGACTTTCGCATTTATAATATTAGTATAGATGTACGTAGAGTGTACGTGTGCCTAGAGTTTCACACAAGCAAAACTGTAAAAAACATTAAACATAGATTTGTAAACAAAATTATTAAAAACCGATATTGTGAGTTTATTGTCGGAAACCGAAAAGATTTTGCTTCTACATACATAATATATGTATTACACTGTGCGGCGAAAATGGAGGACTTGAAAAAAGCAAAAATTTGTCAGATTGAATAAATACCTATAAAATGCGATATCAGTCGTGCATATTTTGGTTAAGTATTTTAACCATTAGGTTAGGGTTAAATTGCCTAAAGCAATACTTTCCGGAAAATTTTAATGATATTCTACAAAAAATTAATTTTTTTTTTTGTTGCCCTGGATATCTTAGCAAATTTTAATGGTTTCAAGTGTTCAGATAACGAATTTATTCAAGAAATTTTGAAAGTGCTCTTGTTTATGATATTTGCGCTTCTTAAATATTGACCAATTATCGGCTTTATAGTAATTAAACTGTATTTTTACAATTATAATTAGCGTTCTGCACTCCTTTTTCGCGCATATAAACATCACGTGGTTTTAGGGTTAAATAAAGATCAAGCGTGGAGATATCCAAACCTAAAGGCAACCAAATGTCCCTTTGCCTTTCAAAATAGTTCGCATACCCTCAGAAACTCATGATGCCTCCAAATTCATTACAATTCATCAGTGGGAGTGAAAGGGAGGGTATATAAAATAAACGAAAGTAAATCTTACAAAATCATTGATAGTGTCATGAAGTGGAAGCCAAATATATCCAAAATCGATCTTATATCTAGCGCAACAAAACCACTGTAGACCAGTTTAATGAATGCCGCGACAGATACAACTGCTGTCACAAGTACAATAAAAACAGCTGAACTCTATTACTACTATTAATATTTTTGCATAGCGCGCTCAAATCATTAATTTCAGATTCTATGTTTTAGTTATTTACATTCACTCAAGACGCTACATTAAAGAGGATTGCTTATATGGTATATATGAGTGAAACGTGAGTTGTGTCTTAGTCGACTTGGCTGTTATCCTTGTCTACATATATGAATTTGTTAACATGTTCATATGGTATATACTTTCATTTTACTTATCGGTTGTGTGTCTTGCTTGATATATTAATAAACGAATTAAAAATTTCATGCGATTTTACATTCAACGTGAGTGTTATCAACTATATACTTTCATTATTTAATATAATGAATTGTGAATTAATTTTTCTAAATTCTTAATTACATTTTTAAAGTCAAATTTTATCTTTCTTTGTGTGTTTGTCTTTTTTCACTCTCTTTTCCTACTATGTACATACTGTTCTTACATTTTTCCATTCACGTAGCAGCCGCATTGATTTAAAAAAATTCCATATATGTATGTATGTATGTAAATATGTGTATATATAATATACTTGTAGTTTTGTTTCAATGAAATATGTGGCCATAAGCATTCGCATACCAAGTGGAACAACCAACCAGCCACTTTTTATTCTTATTTAGTTGAATATACCCGGCCAGCTATTCATACAAATATTTGTTCGTCCACAACTGCTAATTCAAGACTTATTTTAAACAAATTTAGTTAATTTATTTTGGCTTTTTGCATGCAACATTAACCTATTAATGACTGCATGATTACTTGTTTGAGATAATAATTGCAATAATTTAATTTAAGTTCTTAATTTGCTGAATAAATTAATGGAAAACAAACTTTTATTGGACTAACTAACATTGATCTCATGATTTCGTCTTTTTCATATACTCATGTGCTTGTTGACTGCTGGCTAATTTGTCTCAAACCATTTAATTGCGTTTGAAATTCACAAAAAAAAAAATTATTGAAATGACTATGAATATGAATATGAATTATAAATTTTTGATTTTGGTAACAATAATAACAAATAAAAAACAAAAATAATAAATAAAACTTTTAATGAAATTGCTGCAAAAAAACATAAACTCCGTCCAAAAAATAACAAAAACAAACAACATTTGGGCTGCAGATCAACGAAGCTCTTGAATTGGCGCTGGAAGCAATTGACAAAGATACCACATTCACCATAAATGATACAGCAACAATAAAAGCAAAAACCAAATCATCCAACACAATTGCAAGTAATCATACAAGCAACACAGTAACAACAACAACAACAACAACACAAGCAACAACAATAGCGACGGCAACAATGTCCACAATGATAGCAGAAACAGCAATAAAACACAACAACAACAATAATAATGATGGATTACTATGTGCAAAGGATACGTCGAACAAAACCGACGAAGAGAAGGAACACAAAAGTAAGCAGCAACAACAACAACGATTTGATGCAAATACAAATATTATGAACACTGACAATGATGATGATGGTGGAAGAGAGGAATGGCGCGAGGCGCTCATCTCGCAGGAGCCCATTTACGAGAATATTTCGGCAGCATCTACGCGACAGGTAGATGTTGAAGCAAAGCGAATCATTCCAACGAGCATGTTGAACGACAACAACAACATGGCAAATAATAATATTCCCAAACAAATTAATCAAATAAATAACAGCAATAGTAGTAATTGTAATGATATTGAAAATTCGTTTGCCAATAATTCGCTATGTAATATATTGACTAACAACAACAATAACAATAGCAGCGGTAGCTATAGCGCTAGCGATAACAAAAACAAAAGAAATCTTGACAATACTTTTATTGAAATAACCAACGCTTACGCTAATGCTACAACTATTATAACAGCTGCCGGTATAATGGCAACAACAACAACAGCACCAAGCGATTCGCTCACAGCCAGTGAAAACGCCAGTGCTGCCGCAACCTCAACACAAGTTGCAACAGCAGAGGACTTTAAAAATATCACAACAACAACCGCAACAACACAACAAACTGAAACAAGCTCACCAGCTCCAAAATCCACAATCACAAAACCCGCAGCAGTTGATCCGCAAACGGTGACTAATAACGCAACGACGCCGCCCGAACAAGAACCCTACTATCAGGTGCCCAAATCAAGCGAGCCCTACTACGATGCACCTAAACATTTGCGCCCTGTGCCGCTTTACGAAAATATCGAGGTCTTCTACACCGGCTTGGAAAATTCCACTTTGGCTAGCGGTACTGGAGCCGCACTTACTGGCGGCTTCAAGCTGGAACCGCCGAAAGAGAAGCCACCGCCGCCGCCCATCGAGAGTCCGCCGCCTTTCGACGATGTGGACAGCGTCGATAACACAGACACGTGGTCTTCGGACAACACCTACGAAACGATTTCATCACGTTTAACACATGTCAACGGTCTGGTTACCGACCATCCTTCGCCGCCCATCAAACGCATGAACTCGACGAAACGCATCAAGAAGGAGTTGCGCAATAAACGTTCGAGTTTCTTGGGCATTGACACCACGAACTTGGATGATGAGGAAACCTATTTGGAATTGACAGTGGCACCACCACCAGATATGGCGCAGCTGTTGCAGGAAGAGCGACGTTTGGAAAAACAATTGTACCTGAAGGCAGGTCTGTGCGATAGTTCAGACACAGGTAAGTGCTGAAAGCTATTTGTACTAGGTGTATAAAGCGAAACTAGTAATCTATTTTCCATCAACAGGCGAGAGTCGCGATTCGGGCGTCTCTGAGAATCACTCACGTCAGAGCAGTGAACATTACACGAACTCATCGGAGGAAAACGATCGACAAATCGATACACCACCACACAGCCTCAAATCCAACGAGCTAATCTACCAGAATGAGGCACTACTAACGGCCGCGCAGACGCCACTGTTGCAAACAGTGAAGGGGAACTCAGCCGAATCATGGACTGAGTCCGCAACTGTTGCTGCTGCTGCCACAAAGTCACTGACAGAGGCCACCGCTACCGCTAATGCCAAAATGCTTTCCATTGAGGAGAAGATACGTGAACAAGAAGAGGTCCTGCGTGTAGAACGCGAGCTGCTGCAGCTGGAACAGGAAGAGTTGAAGCGCCAGCGCGAGAACTTGATGTTGCGTGAAAATATGGCACGTCGTGAACTGCAACATGGCGCCAAAATGCTTATGTCTGCCAATCGACGTTCACTACAAGACCTAAATGGCGTAAGTATGTCGCTAGCAGGTGGTCTGCCAATACCGAATGGCGGTCCAACTGTAGCCTACCAAACGGCGGTGCCACAATATGCCATTGCCGCTCATAACATGCAACAACCGACACAGCAGCAATTTGGCGTACCACTATTGGCTGCGCAACCAACACAACAGATCTATGCAAATGTACCAAATATAGAACAGCAGTACTATCAGGTGGACATTGATTACCGCAAGTCCATGTCCGACCTGCAAGAGTTCTCCAAACGGCATATGCTGCCTCCCATGCCACCAACAAAACCGATGCGTGCCATGCAAGTGGGCACTTCAGCCAATGCGCTGATCGTCAATGGCACCGAAGACTTCATAGCATCGCGGCATGCCTTAAATGCTCAGGGTTTCGGCGGCTCGTTGGTGAAAATCGCCACCCCTACAGCGGCGCCACGTGGTCACTCGGCCTACCCGAACAATCACCAATACCAACACCAATCAACACAAAATCTGAGCAACAGCAGCGACAGCAATAATAGCATTAGCGGAGTTAATGCCACAATGCCAGCCGTATCAAATGGACACGCCGCACTACCGGGCAATATGTCGCGAAATACGCTGCATGCGCTCAGTGCCACACCTAAACCCAAATTCACGGACGGCTGGGTGCAAGTGCAGCAACGCAAATCATACGACACGAATTTGGCGAATGATCCCGCTTGGCTTTCGGCGTACCAGCAAAAACGTAAGTCCATGCCGGAGCCTTATCACGCCTACAATAACCATTGGCTCGTGCAAGAGGCCGAGCAAAGACGCATTGCAGAGCAGCAGCGACGCGGTGGTTCGACGGCCACAACATCGGTGCATCAGCAAAATGGCAGCGCTGTTACCGTCGTTGGCATGAAAACTGCAACGGTTTCCAACGGCAATGGCAAACCGCTACCAGATTCCATCATACAAACACTGACGGAGCGTGTGCAGAGCAAGGGTATCGGCGAGCGGAAGAGGTGAGTTCCTACTAATGAAACTATCTACAAAAGTTCTAATTCAAAAGACCGTTCTTCCCTTAGATTCGACTATAACAACCAAAGTACTGCTTTGGAGAAGAGTCCGCTTCATGCGGCCTCCACATACTATCAGCACCAACAGCAGCAGATATCGCAATCTGTAACGCCCACACATCAACGACATCTCAGCGGCTCGACGTTAACCACAATGTCACCACAAGTCAATGTGAACGCTTCGCCGGCTCATCAGCACCCACAGCCGCAGCACCAGCAGCCACAGGACAAAGTGTTGAGTGTCAGTGGCAAGAAAAAGTGTTCACATTGTGGTGATGAATTAGGTAAAATTTGCTACTACGTTGGTTGTGAGTGTTTACATTTGAAATTCCTTACAAGTAACGAAAAGTAATTAAATTTAGTTGGATTGAGCATACTCATAGATGGCATTAAAGCTTCACTGTTCAAATCACAACTTTAGAACTTCTTTTGTTGGCGTTGTGAGGTTTAAAATTTCTCATATTTTGTAATCATTATTGTGAATAGTAGTCATCCCTCAATGTCCAATATAATTAGGTTTCCGCCCGACCCTCAGTATAGCTGTAATTTAAGTAAATTTAGTTGATCCTCAAATATTTTTAACCCTCATTTTAAAGGATATATCTAAATATATATGTGTTATCTATGAATATGGTGTTTTTATATTATTTCTTCACCACCATTAGTTAAATAAACATTTTATCGCTAGTAATAACACACTAAGTGATTTTTTACTTATTGACCATTATTTGAATTTCAATTTAAATATTCCCTTACATGCCTTTCCGCAAAACGCAGACACCACTGGCTGCACGGAATCCAGTTGTCGGCACGTACACAAGGCTCTAAAATATATAGTTTGGGTGTAATATTGACGACGAAGAAAATAAATGTATGTTCAAATACGATTTTGAAATACACACAATAAAAGAAGTTATCAGAGTTATCTCTCTGATGTCTCTGATCAACATTTTATGTATGAATTAGTTTCACATATTTTAAAGTTTACAGAAAATTGTTATCTGATCAAATTTGACTTAAACTTTATCTATAATAATATTCGATCTTTAGACTCGTTTTTCGTCAACGTTACGCGGAAATTTACTTTAGGCTTAGGTTTAACGAGTCTGACATTGGCGCAATTCAAACAAGATGCGTTAAGCGGGTTCATAAAAGTTGTCGAGAGACATTTTGGTTGTACGATTCTCTTTTTACTTATCGGTAATAAAGGTTTATGTATTATTCCCACGTTTTCTACGAGCCCAGAACCACTCACGTTCAATAGTAAAAAGAAAAGACTGTGGCTAAGTCCACATGATATTTGTAAGATAATTTGTTTTAATATATAAAGATTACATAAAGTAATGGTTATTAATTACAAGTTAAAACTATTATAATTTCATAAATGTTAAATAATGAATATGTATACCAGAACCTTCTTCTTGATATTCGTTCAAGAAATTATTATAGTTAAAAACTCACAAACAACAAAACACTTTTATCGCCTTTTAGTTGTAATATTTTTTATTTTCAATAACATTTTTATTTTTCAAATCTCCCGCATGAAATAGGACGCGGCGCCGCAATGATCATAGAATCGCTGTTGCTCTTCTACCACATCAATTGCTTCAAGTGTTGCGTGTGTCACGTGCAGCTCGGCGACGGACTAAACGGAACAGATGTGCGCGTGCGCAACCACAAATTACACTGCCAAAATTGTTACTCCAGCGATGATGGCATCAAATTCAGCTGCGTCTGAGAGCGTCTGAGGAAACTGAGGGGAAAATGTGAAAACAGTTTAGCAAAGTAGTGGAAATCCTGAAGTTGGGTCATGCCTGTAGTGATCAGCTGCCATCCTTGTGGAACCGAAATCCTAGTGGAGTTGTAGAGAAACATATACATACAAACACACATAAATAGACGTTAATGCAAAAACCATGAAGAATTGGAGCGAAAACTCCACATCCAGCATGCAAGTCAAACAGCGCTGAGTTCAAGCTAGAATTATGGAAAATTATTCAATGTTGAATAATTTTCATGTTTATATTTACACATTTTACTGTTAAAATTTACACTTTTTAAAAGTAACGAAATTTTCAAATTTTATATTAAATGAATTTTACAACGTATTTAGTATCATATATGTATGAATGTATTAGAAGCTTGCGCTAATTGCTTATGAAACAAAGTGAAATGAAAACAAAACTGGAATTTGAAGTAACCAATTCTACAATAACTTGTGTATAACGCAATAGATATATATATACGAGTATACATATATACACACGCATATCTATACAAATGTGCTGTTATGAATTGTTAAAACTTTTGCTAATACTTTTATTTCGACTATCAAATGTCCATCGCGATCGTTACGTAGTGGCAACTGTCAATATACAATATTAAAACTATTAAATGTTAAAATCAAAAGAAATCTAGTTGAAAAATTTAACCAATTACAACACACAAAATTAATAGGCATACATATATACGTGCGTGTGAATGCTTACAGATGTACACACATAAAGCACCGACTGTCATAGTAAATAAATTCACAGCTTATTCGTTAATATTAATAATCGTGCTTAAAGCAAGAAAAAATCTACAAATTTAAGCAGAAATATTATGGCTCTTTATGGCAACATTATGGCAAATCTTTACGCTCTAAATGAATGTTGAATTTGAAAATTTTGATTGTTAATAAATGTTGAATAAAAGTAGCAATGGTTTTAAGAGCTAAACTAAGTGCTTAAGGCGCAAAAATCTAAAACAAAGCTGAACAAGTCAATTGACATGAAAATATCGAAATGTGAAAACTATTATAAATAAAGCATTGAAATCTTTTTCCGCTGAATACACTTAAAAACCAAAATCAAAACTATGGCTTGTTTGGTTTTTATCGATATTGTAACATATTATATATTAACTAAAAACTTATTTCTTGAATTATTTTTACGATAAAAAGGAGAACATGAAATTTTCACTTTGTATTTAAGCAACTTATTTAACCTTGTGTAATGTGAAAAATTACATGCATAGAATTATACATACATACACATTTTATGCTATACATATGTACATTAGGTTTAATGACTTTTGTGTAAATATTTTTTTCGCTGAATATATTTATTTATAGTTTTTATGTGCAACCAATAAAAAATAATAAAAACACTAAAATCAAAACTAAAAGTGTCGATTTGGTTCTTTTTCCAGCATTTATTCTTGCTTCCAGGAAGTCATGGATAAAAACACATTTATATTGCTATTGCTTTTTATTTTGGGAAAGGCTAAGATTTCTAATGAAATTTGAAATTTTGATAAAAATTTTAAATAATATATGTAATATATATCAACAAAAATATAGTTTTATTTAACTTTTTTCAAAAAATTCTATTGATACGAAAAACTAAATAAAAAATGTGAAAATCGGAATTTTGAAGGTGTATTATTAGCTTAGTGCATTTAGAATTTATGAATTTTTACTTGCAACATTTGATGCTAGAAAACTCCTTGTATTATATATATACATATGCATGTACCCACACTTTTTTAACATTTCTCACTCTTTCAATGTTTACTTTTGTAAAATTTTCTGCAAAAAAAATGGGTGTGCTATATTTACTCGTTGTAAACACATAATTAAATAAAATCGACAAAATTGTCTTGCAAAATTTATTATAATAAACCTTTTCAATATCTAAGTGTACACAAAGATGTTTGGCGAATGAAATTTTCTATTAATCTTAATATTAACTAATTACATATTGCCAATTGAAGTCTCTCGCACACAATGTTGCGCACCATGTTGCTAGCAAAATATTTATCGAAACATTTTACTAACGGAAATGAGTCTATTGAAATTAAATTCGTTGCCGCATGTTTAATCTTACAAAAGAGGTTACGGCCTACTTTCAGGCGCCTTTTAAAATCAATTCTGAAGTCAATAATTCATCTTAAAATGTTGCCTATGGGAAAAAATATTTACACGTTCCGTACACGCACCCATATTTAAAGAAGAAGCAAATTTATTAGCTTTTATGAAACGTTAAAATGTATATTTTTCAAGTTCAAATTCTTAAAGTTACAGAACATTCACTTTTGTCATTATTCATTTCAAATTTCATTCATATAATTTAATTCTACTATGCTTATATTATGAACATTACATTAAATTAGAGGTATGCACTGCGAACTTGGGTTTATTTTGAACCCCTTCCGCTCACATTACCTCTTCGAACCCAAGTGCATTAGGAAAGCCTAACAACACGTATGGGCTAACAGGCGAATAGAGGCGTCACCTCTGCTCACAGTAATAAAATCACTCATACGCCATGTTGGCAATTTATTATTTCAGCTTTAAAAGCTCCCAAAATATAATATATATGAGGATGTAGGCACATGAAATAAAATATTTAGAAATAAAAATATATATCAGAACTTGTAAAGAGTGTAATTTTTTAGTACGAAAAACATTAACAAAAGCAATTTTTTCAGGATATTTTCCTTTAATTGCTAACATTTCAATCTCGATAAAAAACAGTTTTTTGTTAAATGGGCTTTCGTTTACATAATATGATGTTATGTGGTATATACCATACATATGTACACGCAATTGTACATAGCTGAGTAAATGAAATTAATATTTCTACGAGAATACTTCAAGAATTCTAAAGAATCTGTAATGGACAGCTACTTAGAAGATCTTATCGAATTTTATTCAAATACCTATGTATGTATATAATATTATGTATTATTAAATTTATGGTTTTATAATATAATTATATATTTGGAATTTCATAATAATTCGATTTTGCAAAGACTTCAAAGTCATTTCACTTATATCAAAAGTGATAAATAAAACCGATTTTATTATTTGTATTTCTCTTTGGAAATGCCGTCGAACATATGGTAGGCCTACAATATATATTGTACAATAACTATTTGTATTATACAATATTACATTTTTTATAATTATTAAGTACCCAACCGACCTCTACTTTAATTACCAACTTTGAAATATTATTATAAATACTCTTCTGAATATGCTAAGTTAAACAAACACAATTGACACTCCAAGGATGAAGGAGATTTAGCCACCATATGCGATTTTTTGTAACTTTAAAGCCTCAGATAGTTGACCATCTGCAAGCCTGTAGCTGTGTCCCATTCACGTGATTCGGCGAATTTAAACTCGCTTAGCCATTTGTTCTCCATCTCGTCGTATCGTGCGATGGCTTCACCGGAAACGCTGTACAATTTATTGTTTACGACAAAAATTTCATAAAACTCGCGCTCCTCCCAGAAGTTAATGACATCCCAGCGGTTGGCGCGCAGGTCAAAGCGTTCCATACAGCTGCCCAGACCCTCACAACAATAGATGTGCGAACCGATTGCCGCGCTAGAGCAATAGCTGTTGACCTCACGCATGGAGGGCATCTCCTGCCACTGGCCCACACGTGGATCATAACGCTCTACCGAGTAAAGTGAACGATGATCGGTCTCACCACCCATCACGTAGAGCGTATTATCTGTATCAAGAATAAAATATAAGATTAAATTACATTCATATATACACACCACTAACCGCACACTACCGCGCCCATTGCGTTTCGCTTCGCCAGCATATTCTCACGAAATGTCGCTTTATTTGTGATCAAATTCAAACACTCCACCGAACAGGTGGCACCTTGCAATGTATTGCCGCCGAGCGCATACAAACAGCCATTCAATATGACCGACCGGTGGTGCGAACGCTCCATCAGTAGCGGATGCAGCTCGTGCCACTGATCGCGATAGATGTTGTAGTAAAAACTCTCACGAGTGCTGCGACCCACACTGCCACCTTGCGCGTATAAAATATTCTTGTGCGCCGTCAAACTGACGGCGAATGCTGGTCGTGGCAATGGCTGCAGCTGCGTTGCCTCGTCGAATGCCAAATTAAAGCGTTGCAGATCCGGTTTGCGGCCCATTTTGTCCAACACAAAGATATTCCACTCCATGCTATCGGCACTGTGCAGCACATCGTGCAGCCAACTCTGACTCTCCGCGCTCTGCTTGAGGATGGGCAGTGAGCGTGCCACTTCAGCTGTTACGCAAGCTGGATGTATGTAGCGCAGCAGTGGTGCCAAGTTAGCCGTGCGCTCTGTTGGTCGATGTTCGGCCCAACGTGTCAAGCCACATAGCACAGCGTCGTCGGAATGAACGTAAAGAGCATCGTTAGCCAATATATTGCTGAGCTGTGCAAAAAAAAATTTACGCATGATCGCAGTGTTATCAATGGTGCACATTTACCTCCAAGTAGGTCATATCCAAAAATTCCTCACTCTGCACTACTTCTTTGAAATGTGTTATGATGTATTGGCAAGCCGAATCCAGCAGCGTGAAATTATTTTGTTTCTCTGAAAGCGAAAAATCTTATATAAAATATCTGTATATTTAAATATCTCGGCTAGTTTAGGCACCTGCAAAATGCTTAAAACCCAGACAATTATCAGCGTCCAGCTGTGCGCACATATACTCCGTACACAAGTCCATCAAATGCTCCAGCTGCAGAAAGGCCGCAGTCTCCAGCAACTGTTGCACACAATCAACATAATTATCCAGGTGGCCGGTGTAAATGAAGTCCACTGCCAGCTCTAAACAACGCGGCTCCATGTCGTGTATGTGAACTTCGTTCTGTGAGCTCTCTGGAAAGTTGCCGCCAAACATCGCCTGGAAGTAGGGGCTCGCAGCGGCGAGTATGTTGCGATGGGCCTTAATACGCAGATCATCACAAACCAAGCAAACATCCGTATACTGGAAATATGTAGTTACACAGAATTGAAATCTTTATCGAAAGCTGTAAAAATTAAGGCGTGGCGGTCAATTAGCCATGCGGCTAGTAAGGCTTCCATCAGCCCACTCTCAGCCACTCTAATGACACACTTTACCTGCTCATTTTTACGGAACTCATTAAGTTGCACCAGTAGCGCTTCGGCGTGTTCATTTTGCAACGACTGCGCTGCTGCTAGACGTCCGTTACCGCCGCTGCCGCTCATTGCCCACAACACACAATGCCCACGTCCGCTAAATATGCTGCGACCGTTATTACGGTTATTTGCGCTGTTGTTGTTGTCGGTATTGCTACGAATATTGCTTGCGCCGAATTTTGCTCTGATTATTCGATTTAATTAGCTGCATTTAATTTTCAATTTTGCGCACTAATTTTTCACTGACCACATAATATAATATATTTTGCTGTTCTCCTTACTTCTGTTGCTGTTTCTATTTCGATTGCACACTTTTTGTTTTGTCAGCGTCTCTTTTCGTTGCTCTGTTATTGACGATGGTTGCATTATTATCTAATACTTTCGTTTTTGTTGTCAAACGAAATGCCATAATTATTGGAGCCTGCGCACTGTCGTCAAAAGAGTGCATGTCCCTCGCTTTTATAGAATGGAATCGGAATAGAGAGTGGAAAACAAACAAGCCACAGCTGTTGCTTTTCCAGTGACTCTTTAGCGGTAAATTTACGTTCTATTAGTAAATTTAGCCAGTTCTTAGCCGGATATGAATTCTGATAATAGAAATTCCTAATTTTTAATAGACTGAATAGATTTTGTTTAATTTTTTGTGTTTGTTTTTTATTTATTTATTTTTTTTACATCTTATAAATTAACAAGTACGCAAATTTCATTTTTTTTTAGTGTGAAATGTTGGGATCCCAAAATTCTTTCCTTTGCTTTTCCGTTTTACGAGTTTTTCACTTAAACAAGCGTACGTCGTTTCACATACAAATGGGTAAATACATACATGAAGTGATTAACTAGGTGAATTATTCGATTACATAACAAATGTAATACATTGACGACTTTGTTGTTTTTGTGCCGAAATCGAAAAGTAGCGTTAATCACTGTGCTGACTTCGAGATGCACGAAGTTCACTACATTAAAGAAATTTAGCTTCAAAAATAAAGCAAATTGTAACTAAAAACTAAATACACACATACATAAATTAAAAAAAAAATTTACATATTTCTTTTTTCTTATTTGAATATAAAAAAACAACACCAAAAGTTGTAATGCAAAAGGTTCGCATCATTGCTGCTGCCAGTGCGCATGTGTGTGAGTGTATGTATTTATGTCACATTATCATCTGTTTACTCCCTTTCCTTACCACACCTCGCACTTCTGCACGGGGTTCATACGAGATCCATCGGGGCAATTAAAGTCGCGCGCAAAGTCCTTCATATTGCTGAATGTGCCCATGACGCGGAATTGCGAAGGCGAATGAACACCGGTCGTGATGCGCATTTTGAGCGTTTCTAAAAAAAGTTTTTAGTTTGAAGATAAATAGTTGTTCCATCAAAAATTCGATTTCAAATACGCACCTTTGCGATATTTGGCGCACCACGTCTGACCGGCAGAGATCCAGAACATCTGCTCGGGGGTGTAGTCCAAACCGGGCAATTTCGGCTCGGGACCATTCTTTTCCGCCCACTGACGATAAGCTCGATAGGATTCTTTCACGCCACCATTGTCTGCAATATTCTCACCTTGCGTATTGACGCCATTCAGCTGCAAATAAAAAAATATGTGGAGTATTGGAATTTGACAAAGCTTTCGCACTCAGTCATCTCTCACTTACATTTCTGTCAACAGAAACAGAATTATGAGATGCACAAAGTGTCCTTACTGATAGTGAATTTTACGCAATTTTTTCTGTACTTACATTCAAACCAGTTTGTCCGTCTGTGAAATTTGCATACTGTTCAATAATACACTTGGCCTTGTCCAAATAGGCCTTCTGCGTATTCTCTGCCCACCAATCCAACAAGTTGCCCTGCAAATCGAAACGACGTCCTTGATCATCGAAGCCGTGCGTAATCTCATGGCCAATAACGAAACCGATAGCACCATAATTCATGTACTTGGGGCGTGCAGCGTGGAAGAAGTGACCTTGAAGAATACCAGCAGGGAATTCTAAAAGAACGAAAACACAAATTTACCCACCAAATAGTGATACCTCTTACAGCATTAGTACGACGAGAGCTTACGTATACTGTTCTCAATCGACGAATAGTAGGCATTGACAACAGCTGGACGTGCGTGACGCATCCAATCTGTCTTGTTTACCGGCAAACGCAGCTTATTGAACGAGTAATCTGTACCAAAGACATTCATGTTCAGGAAGGACTCAAAGTACTTGCTGGAATCAATCTCCAAATTGCGATAATATTCCTCCAATTTCGAATTATCTAACATCTCATCGGGATAGCCAATGTGTGTAGTCATCGCATACAACTTCCTCTTAGCCTCCTTCTTGGTAATATCGTCCATCCAGTCGACCTCGCTGAGTATATTGTCGAAGACTCCGCGAATTTGGTGCACCATGTCCAATGCTATGGACTTGGAGTCTTGCTTGAAATGCTTGCGCACATACAGCGAACCGACGGCAATGGCCAAGCTACACCCCCCAAATATGAAGTAGTGAACGATGTGAGCATAATGTCGACAAATAATCGGCGCACATAGTTCAACAAATGGTAAACACATGGCGACACGGGTGGGGAAGGGGGAAGCATGGTGTGATGTGAGTTATGTTAATCGAACATAATTATGGTCACATAATAACGATTTGTGAACAATGTTTTATGAGCAACGTTGTGGAACGTTCAAGTATAACGATGTGGAAACGATGAAATACGATGAGTAGCGATGTGACCACAAGCACGTTGTTCAAATGTTTTATGAAATGGACATAAAAAAGAATAATACAATTTTCAGGATTAATTTTTAATTACATAAATAAAAAAATTGCATAAATAGATTAAAAAAACTAAATGTTTAAATTTTTAATTTCTTATATTGAGTATGTACTGTGCTCTATAATGAAGGAATCGTAAGGATGCGCGCAGGTTAGTGTGTGACATAAAAACACCTTGCAAAAGCCGATGAAACAAAAAGTGCAAAAGGTAGTGCATAAATTTGAACGAGTTAAGAAACATAAGAACTGTATTTTTAATAAGCTTAGTTTTCGAAAATTTCGCTTGGGGAACAAACTCTGACTATTACAGCAGTCAAAAAAAAAGCACCCAAAGACTGGTTGATTGCATATCACTAAAGGCATGTAATTAAAGCAAAAGTTATTAGTATTGCATTTGAAAATATTATTTGGTTTTTATTAAAATAACATCATTTTGTTTGAATTTTTTGTTTTTGAATAGTAAGGTCTGCTATATACATATGTATAGTATTATATAATAATCTCTCCGTGATGGCGATGTTAAATAGAAGAGTCGTTACCTTATACAATTCTTTTTATTTTTGTATAAGTGTGTGTCATATTTAGATCTTCTGCAGAAAGTTAATGTTTAAGCGATATATCATTCGTACATAAGGAAATAAACTAAACGATTCATGAAAATTTTGAATAAAGGAAGGAGATAGCAAAGCAATGTTGAAGAGCAAAAAAGCGTATCGATAAAAATCTGTACCCTTCAACTTCAAATTCGACATCACGTAATTCGCTGAAAGGTTGAAAGTAAAGACGAACGTGTGTAATTCAAAATATTTTTAAGTTTGGCAAATAAATTAATGCAAAAACAACAACTGAATCAAAATAAGGCAAACAGAAAAGCGCATGCAATAAATTATGAAATTGTGGTCCGAATTGCTCACAATTAGAAAATCAATTAATTAATTAAATAAGACTTAAGTGAACACTCGTATAAGTATCCTAAAAAATAAGTCACATAACATAACTAGTGTTACATTTCACCTTAAAATGTTTCCATGTTCAGCTTTAAATAATCTTATGTCAGTTTTCTTTCTTTTCAACTCAATTTAAATAGAGCTACATTTCATATAGGTTATAATTGAGGTGCCTTGCCGGAATGTTCCTTACTCATCAATTATTTTGTAAACGTCTTCAAGCAGTAAGCAAAATCAAAGATTTCTAAAAGTGTTCGAACTTATAAAGAAACGCCATCAGCATAGTCTTTAGTTTGTTCAGAGCTCTTTTCCTTCAGCAGTTTCGATACTTATTTTATATTCCCAAACTTATGATTGCCTAGATTTGTTTCCAGAGTTGCAAAAGGAAAATAATATAAGCTACCAGATCTGACAACGGAGCAGTTCGAATATCAAATATCTCTTGGTCTATTGTAGTTTATAAGCTATTGATCTCGATGATTTCATTTTTCCCAAGAATTATATAGAAGTGAACGCTAACTAAACCTTACAGGCCTATATGCATCTACACTAAGTGACTATGAACTTATTCAGCATTGTGGAACACGGAACACTTATTAATTAGCGAAAGACCAGATAGTTTTTGATCATCACAGAGGACGAACGAGCCAATGGAGCCCATAAACAGAGCCACTAGGAAATAAGAAAAGCTTCGAACGGCAGGTTATTTTTAATGTGTGCTCATGTTTTTTATGAAAATAAGAATACTTGAATTTCTACATTTTCTAACCAACGAATAGTGTGCTACTAGTGCAAGGTACTAAATGAATGCATATGTGTTACCAAAAACAAATTGTGAAGAACTAATAAAGCCACAACACAAAACTCAACTGAAAAGTGGTGTAAATCAAATCAAATAAAACAAAAGTAAATAAAAGTAAATAAATCTATTAAACTTAGTACCCTTCTACTTCATCTTCGACCTCTTCATCATAGCTGTAAGAAAGCAGAGATAAAACATATACTTATATATATTAACGTATTTATGTAAGAATTTCAGTCTAAATAAATTTGAACTAAGCAAATGCATGAAACGCACACTTTTCCTAAGGAAGCAAGCCAATATTTCTTACAAGAAGAGCAATTAACATCAATGAAAAAAGGTACCAATCAATTTAATATTTGCAAGGGAACTTACATGCCATTGCGGATACATAATACATACACAATTAATTAAGTGCACACAAAATAATCTATGCTACATGAAGAATTTGCAGCCAATTCAACAAATGTCGTAACTCAAAACAAAATGGTTCTACTGGGGACAGCTATTTTCTCAAAGTATCTTGGAACAAATCAAGTTTCTAAACGACCACCTACCTGCCACTGGCGATATCCACGCACTCCTTCCAACGCGCTTCCTGCTCCTGACGACCCGACAAAGCGGTCGCGTATTGAAGTTGACGCTTGCGGAATTGCTCAGAGAGAAAAACGATCGAAAATGCGTGTATACGCCACATCATGTAGTTCGCAATCACACGATTTGGTGTACGCTCCAATAGTGGGCCTAACTCTTCAAAGAAACTGGGTACTGAAAGATTTACTGGCTCATTTTCGTCCACTTTGATTTTGTTCGGCAGCAAAGCGTTGGTGTAATCCACCCACTGCACGTAAGGATAAGCTGCTTGGAGCTGCTTCAGTGTGCGTATGTTGTAGAGATCGTTGGTGTTGCGGCGCTTCTCAGCTGGCCAGGAAATCTAAAGGGTCAAACAATTTAAGTAAACTTTCTTAACTTTGCATGAAGTCAACTCACATTTGCCAAAGCAATCTCGAAATCGAGGGATTCTCTCAACTCACTCTTCGCTACATCCTTATCAGCACCAAAAAGCACAGCCATATCGACCATGTAATCATAATAAGAGCTCACCAATGTCTCGTTGAAGCCTTTGACGAGATATTCGCGACTCAAGCCAATAGCAGATTGATCAAACTGTAACAGCAAAGAAGGAATTTGAAGTAAAGCAAACTGCAACCACCACAAAGAAACTAAACGAACTCACATCTATAATACGCGTTGTACTGTTCTTTAAATCCACACTGACTGAAAAGTCGATGATATAGTCCATGCTGAATCCCATCCTACGGAACTTCTTTACAGTCTCCTGCCAAGACCAGCTGTCGTCTGCGTTCCATAAGTCGCCCTCAATTACCGGCCAGCCGCCGAGTTTTTTGGCAATGTCTGCAATCGGCTTGGCACCCAACTCCTCAATCAGTGCTGTAGTTGGCGAGATTGAATTTAAATAAAACTTTAAAACAATAACAACTGCAAGAACTCACATTTGTTCATGCACGCCTTATACAGCGCGTTCGGCAGCTGGAAGTGTTTGGGCTCTGTGCCTGGCCGTTCTTCAACAATAATCTCCTTCAGCTGTTCATGTAGTTTATCCGAGATCAAAGAGAACGTATTCAACGAATCCTTGTCATCGGGTATTAAATTCTCCTCTATATAAGTACCGCAGACGAATTGATAGAAATCATCACAAGGTTCGATCTCTGGCTTCATTTTACTTAGCACCGCCGATGAGGTGTGTATGCATTCGGCTGAGAGGCAGACATCATCCTTTGGTAGTTTCTGTGGTGGCATAAAGACCTCATTGTCCGTGATGCGAGTGGAGCCTTGCAGCGCCTCTGGTGGATTGGTAGTTGCTTTGAGCTCTATCGAAGTAAAGCAATTGTTACAATTTCGAAAATTCTTACTTAATGCAATTCTGTATTTATCTCGAATATTCTTTTTTTGCCAACAGGCAAAACACATGCTTCGTTTCACTCACCTTCCGTCAAACGATTTGAAAGTATAACAGAAACCAGTCCAATGACAAGACCAACTACTGCTATCAACGCAATAATACTGATCAATACCAGGCATCGTTCCAGCGTGGTGCGTCTACGCCACCAATTCGGATTCCTAGATAATGAAAATGTGGAAATGTGTTTAAATTAGTATCTGTTAATTAAAAGGCAGTGAACTTAGAAAAATTAAATATTAATCGAATAAAAATTTTGATGATAACTATTTATTTTCGCTATATATTTTCCAACTATTATCTAACTATCAAAGATTAATAGCATTAAAGTTATACAGCAAGAATTGGATTCAATAAAAAGAAATCTCCACACTTTACAGCCGAAAAAGTAGATACTCGTCCAAGGAAAATCAATTCTTGAAAGTTTGGTCTGCGTTCCATGCTTTTTTGCCGTCAACAATTCAAATTAAAAGGGCACGAGTCCAATATAGTGGTGTTAGGTAAAAGAGGTGCGAGCGCAGGCTTTAGTTGAGAAGTCAAGTCGATTCACGTGCGGATATCTAATTTATGCATCGGAGAATTAAATCCAGCTGCGACCGGAAGAACTGATTACACTCATAAAGAAACCAAAGCAAAAAGGGCAAAACAGTTTAAAAACACACACACATTTATGTTGCTGCTTAAAAAGAGGTGCGATACGAAATTTATCATCGCAAGCGTTCTTCAAATTAATTTTGGATTTTGGATTACACTACACTAAAATAACTTAAATGTTTACCTATTGGAGTAAAATCTATAAAAATTACTTCTAAGGGGCATTTGAGAGAAAGAAGCGATTTTGTCGACACGGCCGGTTGCTTCTTCAGTAAACTATAGCGATTATTTCTAGGGGCTGTTCTTCATCACTTTCTGTTCATTGTTTTTAGACTTCTCATGTCTTTCGAGCTTTTAAAAACTGTTTGCTAAAGCGTCGATTCACTGTTTAATTAGTCGAAATTAGTTGAGACCTCTGCTGATGCGTAACAGAAGCAAGAGTAGCTAATTCGCACAATTCACACATTTCTACGCACTTTCATATACACACTTTTAAATGTATTTAAGTATGGTAAGAGCGAATGACTTTTGTTTGTTGATTTGTAAACATAACAGTAAATCTACCGTATGTTTGTATTGTACTTCGGCTAAGCGAAACGCGATAGCCAGCTAACTTGGCGGAATTACAGTGTATCTTGTATCTTGCAAATGCTATTTGGGCGTTGCAAGCTTCCAAATTGCGGCAACAACAGTAGCAGCAACCATTAGTTGTGGCGCCGGCAATTATTGCTGTCGGCTGTGGTTTAAAAATAGAAATATATAGCAATCTTCATCTGGTGTGTGATATAAAGGATTTTCCAATTAGAGTGATATGATTTACACCAAAAACAAACAGACACTAATTGTTAAAGGAAAATCAAATGTTTTTTATTTAATGTCAAGTACTTGTATAATCGATACAATAGCACCTTCAATATTGACTTCTAAAGCTTGAAGAGAGTTTGGTTTATTGCTAAAGAACAATGACTTCAAATAACCCCACAAGAAGTAGTCTGAAAAAATTATGGATCATGACATATTAAAAATGGCCAAAACAACACTTAAAAATCTTATCATCCCTATTGGAAAACCCGATATATGTACATATATATATATATACATACATAGGTGTGTAGCGGTAGTAACTGTATTTAATTGCGAAAAAATCGAATCGTAAACGCAAATCGAACAGTGGAATTGCACCTGAAACTTGCCTTGCGGTTTTACGTTCAAATAACCAACAACAACAATTGTTAGCAATTCCTCGCTTGCAACAGAGGATTTTACTTAAACAAGCAATACAAATAAATATGAGTAAAGATATATGGCTGCGTTAGTTCGCAAACCCCGCAACTTTGCCGCCGAAATATCGCCGACCATTGTTGGAAACTTGTTCAGCTGCACACACACACACAGACTTGCCGGTTTATTCATAATTGCAGCTTCCTTTTTATGCATAAACGTTCACATGAACATGACGGAATTTTTTATATTTAGTTTTATCACTTCATTTAATTCGGTTTATTTTCAGCGGTAAATTTTGCAAGTTAATTGCTTGCACTTGCTTTTATGTATGAGTAGTGTTACTTAAATGCATGCGCAAAAAATAAACTAATACATACATACATATATCTAACTGTGTGTGGAAATATATCATTATACTTCTTAATTGTCGTCTCTCATGAAAGAAAACTGAAAAAATGGAAAATATAGTAATTTGTCACTTTTGTTTACTTCCTTTGTGGTTATTTCACTCCTGCGGTAAACTACAGATGTAAATACAAATGCAGTTATGTATGTATTTTTTAGTAGTTTTGTTTGTGTATTTTATTATTGTATTATTTATATACTTTTTATTTTCTCAACTTAGCTGTCATCCCTAAATTTCCGCGCTATTTAATTAGCATTTAGCAGGGGAGGCGGAAGAGTTCTTAGCGTTTTACATGCTATTACAGCTTTTTGCTTGGCTTGTCGTGCTTGTGACACGCAAATCGACAAACGAACACTCAAAGAGCACGCACGTATATAACATACATATGTACAATGAACCTATAGTATATATGTATGTATATGTATAAAAATAAGGCGACATTCTACAACAAACAATGCTTGAGAGCATCACTGCCCCAGGGTAGGGTATTCCTCTATCTTTATTTCGTTCAGACGTCGATACCTGCATTGGAACTACAAACTGAATAATAAGTTATGGCGGCCCGCCTATTTATTGCCGTAATGACAAATCGGCAAACTTTTTACTATTCTCATTCATAATAGTTTTAAATTTTTTGGTGTGATACGTATTAGTAATACATAGTTTAAAACTTTTTAATACATTTACAAGTAAACTCTTGCTTGTAATTTTTAACGTCTGATAATACGAAACTGATCAAATTGCAATAAATCCGGAAATAAATTTTACTTGGTGGATTGCTAACACTTTCTCTCTTTTGGATTCAGATTTCTTTAACTTACATAATGGCAGTGTGAATGATCTCATGTTATTCGGAACTATTCCTGAGATTAATATTATTTTCTCTTTTAGCACGAAATTGAAATCAACGCCAACCGGTTAACTTTAAATGCAATTGGAATTAACTCGAATATTACAAGACCAATACAACTTTATAACCACAAAAATGACTTATTCAGGAATCACATTGGCATTATACCAATGGGTAAATACTGAATGCATTAAAATAAAGATATCGCCATTGAGGTAATCATAGTTACAAAAACTAAAATCTCAAAATGTTTTGTAAATTGCTTATGATTGTCCAAAAAAAACATTATAGGTAGTAAATCATCTCATATACTGTTTCTGTCCAGAATTTTTTTCTCTTTTGTGAAGGTCATCCATGTCGATACAATTAGGTTATCGACTTGCATGAAATGTGTTAATTAAACACGACGCAATACTCGAATAATTGACTTAGCAAACCGAAAGCTGGTAAATTTTAATCATTCCTCTATAAATTTCCTAATCGAAATATTTAAAACGGGTTATGAAGATGCTTTATTAGCAATAATATAAACGATTTTCAATTAGCATTTAGCACATATACATGAAAAAATTTGCAAAAATATTTACATTTTCAAAACACACTAAAAAACGCCAGATTACGCGAAGTCTTCTACAGTTGTAAAACAGAAGAACAGCATAGTATGTTATACCTATGTATATCAAGATTGTAGGACTCGCCATAATATGGAATTAGATTCGGTATTATCAATTATTAGCAATTTCAAATTCTTTTTCTTTCGTCGTTGAAAAACTGCTTGCAATACTAGTATGTATTACTCACGGCCCTGCAGTGGCTAGCCAGCTTAAAGTGTAGCTTGAAATAAAACATGTGACTAAAAGTTGAGAGTCGGCTGCAGTAGGCATACGTATTTACATATATATATATAAGTGAACAATTAAAACTCAAAAGCTCAATCAATAGCTCATTAACTTTTTGTTTACGCTTTAAATGTGAAAACCCCGCTTGCGATTGCTCAAGCCATAATTATAACAACAGTTATTGTGTACTTGCACGAGTAACCGCAAGTGTTATCACTGACTTGAAATCACTGAGATGCGTTTCTAGTTAGCTGCCGAGCTGCTTTTATGTAAATCATATAACTTTGAATTTTGAACTTGCATTTTTTAAGAGAAACTCAGAGCTTACGCAGGTTCTGCATAGAATCTGTCAGCATTATAATTTACTATTTATTGAATTTTTTATTACACCCACATCACATAGCAATAATTCTTAACTTACGACATGATTTTAATTATTTTAATTTATTTATTATCAAACTGTACTTTTTGGTGCTGCACTCAGCGAGAAAAACCCATATACTAAGCATTTGCATTACCTACAACACAGCAGATGATATCTCATCACAACACATAATTTGTTGTTGTTTAACTTCGTTTTTTGTTTGCTGTTATTTTATCTCGAATTTTTTTTTTTAGGTAAACAAAATTCTTAATTGTTTTTATTGCATTTTATTTAATGTTCTCTGTTTACTATTGTTTTTGATTGTAATCACAGCAATTATACGTCTGCACTACACCAGAAAGTAAATTCAAATGAACTTTTATTTAAAGAGACTAACAGCGCGCTCCCCGCCTCTACCAACCCATCGACCATGCATATCACCCAAGTGTTGGCTCAACAGTTCTCACTCGAATTCATTTATATATGTACATATAAATGTACATTTATATACAGGCTCGCGTATGTAAGCTACAGAAAAATTCTTAGAAGGCTCAGAACAAGTATTGCTACAATCGCCGCTGCAAACTGGGAGCTATGGAAGCATCTCGCATTAGACAAATAGGTGCGATTATTATTGGTAATCAGATTTTTCTTTAACCTCGTAACTGTTTAGTAATCAACGTTTAGACCTCATTTAGCTTACCTTTAATCTGCCTTATGCAGCCACGGTGCTATAACAGTTTGAGATTGTAAAATAAGTTTGCCTCGTGTTATTCTAGGTAAATTATATATGAACAGACCTACATAAAGCATTCAGAATAGAAAATTGCATTGAAAAATTGAAGGCTCGTTCAATTTAAAAAAATAAGCTCTTGTTATTTTTTATTCTATTGTATTCTTTCAAATTACCTTATCTATCAACTACAAGTGTCTGCTAGTGCTGCGGAACATTACCTAGAAATACGTAGACACCGTAACATCAATACAATTTCATTTAATTAAAATTTACTGTTGTCAAGATTTCGAATGTTAAAAATTTTAGAACCAAATACCCGATAAAGGATATATAGTGATCGCAATCACTAATCACTAATCAATCATCATTAAGCACTGAAAGCTGTACGCAAATGAAACATCCACCAATGTGTTCGAAGCTATTTGTCTAAGTAAAAACAAAGCTCTGGAATTACTTAGAATTCGTGAAGACCGGTTTAGAGTTCACTAGTTGAGCAATAGAACGTATTAGCGCGTAATCCCAAACTATCAACGCTAAAGCTAAGATGATGTTCTTTCGTATGTATGTATGTATGTAGGCAATGAAATTGTAGGTGCAACGTGCAATGACTCAAAGTGAACACATATATATTCGAGACATTCTTCAACGACAGCAACAATGATTGAATAACCGATTACTGATTTTATGCAATTAATTGCAATTCGTCTGTTGTTTACATGGATGCACCTATGTTAGTGTTCGAGCGGCTTTTTTAGAGTGCCATTAAGATGACCTGTTATTCTTTTTTAACATAAGCAGTAGAGTGGAGAAATTGCCTTAAATGAAAAACTTCAGCAACAAAAAAATGCACACATACTCGCACAAGCGTAAGTACATACGTATGCCGCTCAGTTCGGGGTCTGGTGTATCAGCAATTCAATTATCCGCATTCGTTCGCTAAATAAACAGTGCGCAATATTTTTTTCAATTTCGCTTGTATTTAACATATTTCTTGCTTTGCGCCCAAATCGTAGGTCTCCATTTGTATACCTGCATGTGTACTCTATTTTCACCAAATTAGTTCAACGCTTGGCTAACCTCTAATGAGCGAATCATTTGAATTAATGTGGCTGAAATAATGGCGGCCGGCACATTTCAGCAATCATTTGCATTAAACACAAATCAAGCATTAAATAAATAAATATTAAACACACCGTCAATGAGAGCCATGACTTTCGTACCCCTAAACATGGAACAGTGCGACTTAACAAAACACACGCTTGGTGATAGGTGAAAAGAATATTGAAAAGGGTGTCGCTGGGAAAATCCTTACAAACAATTATTAGATCTTCATTGAAATGAAATGCAACTATATATATCTTATATATGTATGTTTGTTTGCACAAATTATTGCTGCTTGCGATTGAGGCGTCGGTTTAGTTATTTGAAACGAGCCAAGTACAAAGCTATTTTTTATCTTCTTAAAGACCTTTTCACAGTAACACCACTTTTAAATCTTCAATCGCTTATCGAATATGAGCCTACATACATATTTTATACATTCACCGTTTGGGGTCCTCAACCCACCACCCTCCATGTGGCAGCCACGCACTCCACTCAAGCCCGCCTATGACAGATCAACACTAATTGTTACCTGTACTCGATAACGAATAGCGAATATAAAATTATAGGCGGCTGCTGAGCTTTGAACAAATTGACTTTCATTGTTTGGTTAAGAATTATTGAAACACGACGAGCATAACCCATTAATTGCTGAGAGATAAGCAAAAAATGCGGAATTCAATAAGCAAATTGCATGTGTAAGTAAACTACAACAAAACGAAAACATATCATGAAGAAGTAATTGATTAACTACTCAAAACACGGTAAATGAATCTGCGACCAAATACGAACAAGTCCGAGTGCCGCCGCCGGCTGAAGAGGAAAACCACTTGAGGTTCATCAATGGTCAATTAAAAAGCATAGTAAAATATTAACAACCACAAAGCAAATTAGAAGATAAGAATCTTGGCAATTAAATTAATTACAATGTAAAAGTTGGTGTGTGTGTATTTAAGCAGGTTTTAATCGTTTTAAAAAAACAGCGAATCAATGTCTCAATTGTTTTTTTATGTACGATTTTTTGAGAATATTAAATAAATAAATTAAAATATAATAAATTCAGTTGACAAAAGAATCGCAATGGTGAGTTAAACTACGAGAAATGAGCCAAAAAAATATGAGTCTCATTGGATCGGGTGTGCTGTTTTCAATATCTCTTTGTAACCACACATATTTGTAGAATTACTATGTTACGGTATTCATATGTTTATCCAGATTTAGTTGCACATACGAAAGGACATTTTTTTCAAATTCATTTAACTTCAAAGCATTGATTTTGCTCGAATGCGTTTCTGAAAAGGATCGCCACATTATTAAAGGGTTATTGTAGCAAATAAAGATTTAATTATTCGATTCGAGCAAAAAATGTAAATTGATTTATGAGTCAATTGAACTTGTCACCAAAATAATTTACCCGAAAGTTATCGCATTAAACAAAACAAAACATTTCCCAGCGCAACGGCAACTTTAACCCTTTGCCAGCGAAAGTTCATATGCTAATCGGGTGGCATGTGTGTTTGTAGGGAGTGTATGGATGCATGAAGTAACAAACGGCGAGGTCGAAGCACCCAGTAAACGTACTGAGGTCAACTTGGTTCAAGCGTCTTCTTTTGTTCTGATTGTGTGATCTTATCCACATAAGTATAAGCAAACAATCTGGCTACCTTTGCAAGAACAACAACATACTACATCGTATTACAAAACCGTATTGAGCAAAGACGCAATATAATGAGAGCTTTAATTTCAAAGTAAACATTTTTTGTTTTTGTTGTTTTTGCTGGTGATTCTTGATTTTACGATGCGCAAGTCTTTATCTGTTCAAGATTTATATGTTCGATTAACCACATATCCGGTGATCTAATTAAAAGTATAAACTCATTAAATGATCATGCAGTCTCGTTTGAATTTTGATTACTCTAAAAGGAAAGCGAAATTAATGAGTTTCAAATCTGTGGCGCCGAATCAGTTTAATCGATATTTAAATGAGAAAGTTAAACGTATTTGCGATAGCATTATTTTGAAATTAACGCAATTTATTTAATTCCTCAATTAATTATTTAATTTTTCAATTAGTTTTTGACACGACACAACGGTGGCTTTACAGCAAATGCAATTTGCAGCCAATGAACCTCTGCGTGTTGACAGTTGAGATGCTGCAACAAGTTATACATACATACCTGCATTAACATACGTACATACATATATACATGTATGTATATACCTGTATTAACATACGTACATACATATATACATGTACGTATATACCTATGTCTAACTGCTTATGTGTATCTGGGCGCAGCGATCGGCAGAGGCGTAGTTCATGCAACAACGATTTTACATTAACCATCGAAAACATGAACCTCCGTGCTTAGGCGAGTCACACAATTCATAACAAGCTGAAGGTTATTTGCGGTAAACATATAAGTCCATTATGCGATTGTGACAAATCTACGAGTTATAAAATTAAGCCGCACAACATCACACACACACATACATGTATATTATTTAATTAGAAAACCGACTTATCTGAAACTTTCAGAGAGAAAATATTTTTACAAAACGAGATTAAGGTAAGTAATGATGGCTGTCACAGAGGTACACGGATTTTATGCTTCAATCACATTCATTTCATGACACGCATAATAATAAGATAATATTTTTTCTTATAACCCAAATTATTTCCAAAATTTTTACTCTTGCAGAAAGATATACGACCTCATTAAGGTCGCGGCTTTGCAACACCTCAATTATTGTTGTGTTA
Source organism: Bactrocera oleae (assembly GCF_042242935.1). NCBI lineage: Eukaryota > Metazoa > Arthropoda > Insecta > Diptera > Tephritidae > Bactrocera > Bactrocera oleae. The sequence continues at coordinate 24,963,325 of NC_091536.1, forward strand.
AGCAATCGAAAACTGTTTCATTGTTTGCCCATCGGAACGTTAATAAAATATTATATTTCATTAAATATTAAAAATATTCAAATAATTATTCGGTCAAGTGTCATCACTGTTCGTACCGTTTTGTGGAAGCCAGTGCCAAAATAATACTCGCTAACATAAAAAATGCATATAAGTATTGAGATGTTTTAAAACTAGACGACATCCACAGTGAAAAGTACTCGGTAATTGTAGTAAAACTTTAAACAACCGCAGCCAACCTGTCTCAACACAAAGGCTTGCGATTTGGCAGTCTAGCACCTAAATACATAGACAAGGATGAATTTCAGTTTAATAAATGACAGAAGCGAATATAAAGCTCTATTTAACGCTTCACTTTAATCATTTTTGTCACGCCTCCTTGTTATTACTATTCTACACATATTCAAGGTACCAATTAAATATGATAACATTCAGTTCCGATTTACATGGCGGAAAAGCGCATATATACACTAATTAATATCATTGTAAAACTATTTTGGGTATTTCGCGCACGTTCTTTTCGCCACACTCGTCTGCGTTTGGACGACATTCAACCGAAACCGATGAAAATTGAATATTTAAACGCATATGGAAATTGTTAATGCGTCAAAGGAATCGTGAAGAATCGCGATTCTATAAACGTGTCTATAAATCTTCTTGTTAATACAAAGGAAATATCGATTTACGAGGTCATAAAATGCCAATAATCAGCGCATAGATAAATAAATAAAAAGTGCATTTCAAGAATGCAATTCAAAATGTACATATATTAATTTTTATGCATTGGTTTATTACAACTATTCATTTTTGGCAAAACGAAAATTGGCGTAGAAATTTTCAACAATTTTTTTTTCCTAAATTAATTGTTTTTGCTAGAACTTTTCGCGTTTAAATAAAAACTATAAAAGATTACATATATATTGTAAGAAAGTGAAATATTACAAGTAAAGCGCAAAAACTTTTTGCTTAACGCTCGTTTGCATGTCAGTTAGTTAACTAATTAAAAATTGTAGTTTTACAAGTAAAAAAGCAGCAAGTACTTGACAGTCACGAGCTCTTATTTAAGTAGCCAAATTGGAAAAAATGACAGCTTTTTAATAACTAAGCGTTTGCTAAGCTTACTTTTTAATTTATGACCGCAACCGCCTGAGATTCCGTTTATCTGCTACATAAGCGTTTATCATGCTGTTATGGTCGAATTCTAACAATGCAACAGTTGGCTGCAGGGTTGCATTCGCCGATTCGAATCGGTTGAATAGACACGAAGCTTAATACTACATATATAAATAACTATAAGACAGTGCTGAAACTTTTCACTGCAACTCTTGCTCGAGTATAGTAGTATACAGTTAGGTTAAGAGTTGTCTTTACATATTGTATAATAATAATAATGTATAACAAAACAACTAACACAACTAAAATTGTATTTTTCTGTTCATATTCCTGTACTCTTTCGCCCTTAATATTTTATCATTTCATGTTTTTATGTATTTTCGTATTGTTTCCCCACTATGTCCTTAGCCTTAGGCACAATTTTTCTGTGATGTCAACTGTAAGTCGCATGCTTGCGAAACTTTCTCACTTTACACAAAGTCGACTCGATGCTCATAAGCCTACGCATGCGTAGGTTGTGTCGGCGTCTACCAATCTCTGAATTTCGGTAGTGATCTCGGTGATTACTCAAGTTGCACGCGACACTAACAAACACATACTCTCTGGCTCAGCTATGTGACCGGTCATTAAAGCAACAGACAACAATATTAAACAATACTTTTTATTACATAGTGCAACAACAACAGCAGTTTAAGAAATTATTATGATTTTTTTTTAAATAAAAATTGTGAAAAAATTACCAACAACAAGTTGAAAACAGTTTTAATTACTGTTGCACAAAATTAATTGTAAACAAAGCAAGGAGAGGAAGCAGTTCGCTAAGTTAATGAAACAGGGGCCGCGGTAAGTTACTAATAAACTGACTGCCCGACTAACTAAGTGATGTGATCATTAGCTCGCTGACAAATTTGAAATGAGTTTTCGCTGCATTTTGTATTTATTTGTTATGTAAATAGTTGAGACACAGGGAAGGCACTGGAAATTTTGCGATTTGAATATCAACTTTTATTTTAATATTTTAAGTTTATATATTATATACAATATATACATATTTGTTATTTTATGGCTTATGGAAGGGCTAACAAAGTAAATGAGGAGGTATGATGAACAAATTTATCGTATAACATTTTAATGAAAAATTGTAAAACTTATTTATAATTGAACTTGCCATTAAATATGATTACGATAAGTTTTAATGTTTTTGGAGTATATTAACTTTTTTACCGCCAGCTCTAACTAATATATAATAGAGCAGTAAAACACCCACGGGCATTAAAATAATAACCACTTTTCACACAATTTTCCACCACAATAAATTAGTGTCACCTACTTGCGTCTAACTGTGGGGCCTCCACATCTATAAATATATATATATATGTGTGTGTGTATTATATGTAAAAAGTCTAAATTTGTGTATTAACCGCACTCATACATGCACGCTTACTGTACCTTTTTTGCATTCAAATATTTTAATTTCCCACTTAAATGTGACACTTTAGCTTCTGACAGGAAACAGCTTCAACAGTTAATAAAAACAGCAACAACAACGTCGAAACTCTCTAACGGTCCTAAACAAAGAATTAAAACAATTTTCTGTGCCTTTTAAGCAGGAAGGAACTTGTTGCCGCCACCTAGGTGCTGCACTCAGCCTCGCTGCGGTGGTTTATTTATTTAATTCAGCATTTACCTTTGCATTCGCAAACGAATGAAATACTCACGAACGGATGTGAAGCACAAATGAGCGAAATCTAATAAAAAAAAATAAATATATTTAACGCGCTCATTGCCACCTGACTGGATTTTTCTTGACTTTATATGCTGTTATATTATTATAGTTGTTGTTGTCGTTGACTGCCTGTTACAGGATGTTGCCGCCTAACCGATTTTGGCAGCCTTGTTACGGAGGTCACACAGCCCAGCTAAGCTTTCAAATATACTGGCAGTGAATAGTCCTGACGCTTGCCATTTATGGCTAAATCGTTTTTAGTGTAATTGAATGATTTTTATTGCCGACGCTTGTTCGATTCGTGGCTTATTTTTCAATATATACGTTCACTTTTGTTAACAGTTCTGTGTGCTTCTCACTCTCCCAATAAGAATTTTTTTGAGTTTGAACAAAATGGAATGTTGTAATCATCTACCATTTACCACAGAACGAAATATTCCAAGAAATTGTGAATTCCATGAAAAAGCTGGTACAGGCTCTTGTCATATATACTGAGTCTGAGGCACCTTCAGATGCCTTCAAACTAAAATACTTAACAGTTCTAAGGCATTCTTGTGTTAATTCGTAAATATGATATATATATATTATATTAGTGCAAGAACTAGATAAAAAAAATTGTTTTTTTACAAGATAAAAAATAATCACACACAGTCTTATGATCGGTGATATCATATCATCTACCACCAGTAGAACCAAATGCCATTTAATTCAGTTTAGTTACATCCATACTCCTATTTGTGTATGTATGTATGTGTGAAATTTAATGTGAAAAACCAACGAGTATAACAGTTAACATGCATGTCAACAATTAACTGCAACCAATTGCCGTTGCTAATTGTTTTCTTTAATGTGCTGTTGTTTTAGATTTATGAGCAAATATTTGAGAATTACCACCGGGTCAAAAAGTTAGTTACAGGTACCTATCAACTGCCAGATGAATTAGAGGGTACATTGATAACGAATACAAACGTATTGTAATGAAAAAAATTAAATTAAATAAAGTATAAAGTTGGAAATAAACCGTAAACCACAATACGTGTCACGAATGGAAGCCCTAGTGCGTATGAGTAACCTTCGATAGCCAAAGCGACTAACCGATATGTAAAAGCGTCGTATTAGCTTTATGCGCGGTATGTCAACAACCATATGGACGTATGTAATGATGCATTCCAGACTGTACTTAGTCGGTTGCTGCAACTTCTTGAATATTTTTCATATATTCAGTGTGTTAAAAGTGTGCTCTAGTACCATACAAAATTTGTCCAATTAACATTTGCAAATTAATATTATGCGGCCGTTGCTAATTTTTTTTATGAAAGTACTGTTTCTATTAAAAAATATTTCTAGTAAAAATGTGTTAATATAGTATGCTTATGTTTTCACCAATATACACTATGTAAATATTTGTGTCTGCTTATCTACATATTAAATATTTAAAATTCTTAAGTTTTTATGCGTTCCAGATGATTTTAATGAACATTGAAGCTGTTCATTTTAGTCACATCGTTTGTTTAGCAGTTTGTTTATTTGGCATTTTTGTGAAAGTAGAAGAGGTTAAAATATATTATGACTAAAAAAGGTGAGAGACCGCGTTTTCCGTACGCAACGTTTTAGAATTATTATTTACTTAGAAACCAATTTGTGAACAAGTGAAGTAATGGCGCCAACAGTTGAAGCTCGTACCAACATCTGCTAAATATTATTATTATTTTATAGTAACGTCATCATCATTTTATTTATGGAAATAATAATGATCAATTAAACCAAAATTTTGGCATAGAAGGTAAACAAACTTTTTTACCAAAAATTAAGTGAATTAAATGATTAATTATTATGTTAACAAACAATGCTTTCAGCATTTGAGATGTGCCTGAAATCGCCGAGGAGCTCACGCAAACGCAGAGAATAGTAGTTTTGGTTACCGAACCATTTTTCTCTCTGATTAAGTAAACGATTTATTTAAATTATTGTTGTAATTTAGTATTATTTAATTAATGTGTCTACAAGAAGCACAAAAGTTTGTTATTTGTGATTTAACTGCCTATAAACATAACTTATACCTGAAAAACTGTTGAAATAAAGCTACAGCAAAAGCTCGAAACAAACTAAATATTGCAACATTTATGTGCGTGTGTAAGAGCATGAATATAAAGAAGCTACGACAAACAATGCAATCCATTTCCGAAGAACAATACCCACGGCAAGGTTTTTGAACCTTGTTCCAAAGGCTGAAACGTGTTTACTAAGAATGTTACTTACACACATCAAAATCACCTCGTACGAATATACAGCAGTTCAGAAATGTATACCCTTCACATTTTTAAAAAATATCACAAAATTAATTGCATTGCCTCAGCGTCGTCGAATATTGATTCCATTTTCAGTTTTAATTATAGAAAGGTATGAAATTGTATAAGTAAATCATTTCAACAAAAAAGCCTTCAAGTTGATAAAAATTATTTTAAAAAAATTTGAATTTCTAAACATGTACAATAAGTATAGTTTTCAAAATATAATATATAAATAATAATAAATAAAACACTACTAAATGACTCTTCCACTGATTTTTAAATATTTTACTTACAACCAACGATCGGGGTATAATATTTAAGACCGTCGATTTCAAAGTACTGCGTTTAAGATTGTGTATCACAACTGTTGCCGTTTGTTTTCACGATCGTTGCGATGATTCAGGCAGTTCTTGTTATGATCATTGTTATTGAAACAGAGATGTGGTAGCAATGGCGGGTGTGTGAATATGTGTGTGCGTGCTTGTTACGTGCTGCAATTCAAATGTCACCAATTTGGCAACGGCTCTTGCGTAATTGTGTAATGACAATAAAAACAAAAAACAAAAACCATATAACTCCCACAACACGAAAGGAAAAATGTGAAATGTTAAATAAAAAATTAATTTAAAAAACACAATGGGCATTAAAACCTCAACGATCGCATAAATCAACGGCCAAATCATTAAAAAGCTAACCAATGTCTTCGCCGATCACACCGAGGCTTTGCCGCGATCATTGATCTCCTCGTTACAATTAATACGAGCATATTCGACATTTTTATAACCATTTCGCCACTTTGTTTTGCACCGATCTTAACAACTGTGGGTTATGGCAAGTGATTTGAAAGTATTTTAGCCAGTAAGGTTATAGACAAACCACAAAAAGTCTAGAAGACACATTTCGGAGTAACAAATCAGTGAAATGTGACATCGAAAAATCATCACAAAAAGGAAAGCAATCCTCAATTGGCATTCATACAACGAGGAAGACGAGTTGTATTTGGCTTATATGTAAAATCGGGTATATGTGTGCGAGTGTGAAAAATTGACAGCTGACAGGAATTTGTAGTATTCGACTGCCGCGCATGTCCAGCTGATTTCTCGTGTCACTCACACACACCTCTTAAAGGCTTTGCGGCTGAGTGAGTTTATACATTTCGAGTTAATCTATATTTAGCGCCTTCGTAGAGCCATTTCTTTCAATTGCACATTCATTGCTTGTAAACAATTTCCGCACGTTTTCAACGCACGCTCACACATCACATGCAGTTTTTAAGCGAGTGGTTGAACAGCTGAATAACTCACTCTAAGATCGCTTGATGGTCGGCCGACGGTATGTGCTGTTGACGCATCGTCTGGCTGGATTTTGCCGCTAATTATTATTCAATCAACGGTCAACACGCGACTTGGCGCTTTCTTTTAATTTTACATTCCATAATTTGCCACCAAATACACTAGCTGTATTGCTAGCGGATTGCCTGTTAAGCATTGCTACAATTACAGCTATTTTACTACAATATATTTATATATTCGTATTGTAGCTCGTTTGCTAGTCCGTTTTCGGATTTGTTAAATCTTTTTTGGAAATCGAATGAGAAAGTGCCTTATTTGAATAATTACATTGCACTATTTGTAGGATGCGTGCAAATTCATTTACATATATGTATTCAAATTCAAATGATCACACATTGCAGCCTTATCTAAACGTAAACTATACTTGGCTAACGATATAAGCAAAATACAAACAGAAATACATATAGAAAGCACTTAAAAAGTCATTATATGTATTTCAACGACTGCATTCTGACTAACCACTTTTAGATAAGCTAATTTCCATTTGTTGTACACATACTTATATACGTACATATATATACCTAAAAACTACCTGATAAAAATGTATTCTCAAAAGCGAAAAGGTATTGAGCGTAATTCTATTAGAATTTTTAGATCCGACAAATGAAATTTATACAACTCAAGTTATTTGCTATTTGATATGTTTCAAAACAAAAAGTGAATAAGTTTGAATTATAAAAAATAAAAATTGATTTTCTTTGTGCAATTGTCCATTTCAACAGCTGCCAAATTTTTATCAATTAAATATTAAATGTGCATTGCTTAAGTTAACTGTTTTTTACATTCGAAAAAAGAATGGAAAAGAATTTTCCATTCATCATGTATTTAAACATTTATTGTGTTGTATTGTTCGCGCATTTTATAGATAATAATTAAAAAATATATATATATATTATATACCGTACTCGTTTACATTTTTATATTTTGGAATACGGTATAATTTTCAGTATTTAAAGTGCTATATTTCATTCGTAGATTAATTTTTTCTTAATTTATATTATTTATGTACTACTTTCCAAACCCAATCCTCACTTCATTAAGAATATGGCGTCAAATACAGTGAACTAACGAATTATGAAAATATAAGGAATAGCTTAATTTAATTTGCATTACAAACATATTTACTTATTATAAAAAAGGTTACTGCGCAGCTCAAGACTGATTGGGATTTAAAAGAACGCCATCAAGACTTGAATATTACACACCCTAATATTTGAACCTGACGGATTTCATCGGCCTTCACATCAATTTTTTCTTATCATTCTGCCCTAATTTGCGTTGCGTTTGCAAAATAAATTCAATTATTTAAGAAATATATAAAAAGCCAACACTTTTGCAATTAAAACACGCTTAAAACACGCATATGGAAAAGCGGCGCGCACATCATAAATCATAGAAACAACGAATACTAAACATCGGCAAGTCGATTGCAGTCGGGTTTTTTTATGTCAGCGCAATTCAATGTCACGCCAGCCGAAATGTAACTGTGTCGACCATTTGCGCGCATTGTGGCTTAATTGGCGGCTGGCGGTTAGCTGGTGGCTTGGCTAGTGCCAAATAGGTACATACATACATGTCGACAAGAAGTGAGCCGTACACAAACACACATACTAGTGTGTCCTCGCATTAAAGTCATGCAATGTCAACCCGCATGTGTAATAGTCGTAGGCGCATATGTATGCCGTCGTGGTTGTGCGGCAAGCGAGTTGCTAAATAACCGAAAATTTCTTGACAGTAAAAATATTGGCGCGAACACCAATTGTGGGTATTCCTTCAACGGTGAAAGGAATTGACACGCACATGGCGCAGCCATGAACACATGTGTGTGCATAAGTGTCCAGACGAAATGGCGCGTGTCGCGCATTTTCTTCGATTTCTTTAACTACATACATATGCATTTAATGTTTTATTTTGCTATTTTTTCCTTTGTTTTCTATTGTTTTGCTTTGCAATTGGCATGCAAATTCACACTGCGATGGTAGTTCTTGAATGAGCAGGCGCCTTGAAGCGACAACTGTTGCTGCAGCAAAGCAAAAAAGCGGGCAGCGGTTAACCGTGTGTTGAAGGGCCAAAGGCGCTAGGCACTACAAAAACCATATTAAATGCAAGACCAACACACAAAAAACGAAAGCAACAACAATTGCGGCGAAAATGTATGTCACTTGCCATATTCGATTCTACCGCAACTTGTTGTGCTGCTTGTAATTTGCGGTTTCTTAACTCAAAAACCTTCAAATAAGGTGGGCGAACTTCGGTGGGGTCCATAAGGTGAATACTCTGCGCTTGTTTGGGTAATATACAGATGTATATATCTATTCCATAATTTAGAATTAAAAGCTGTTATGTTTCAAAACCAAGCGAAGTAACGGCAACGCCCACAGGATCCTACTTGTGAATCGCATAACAAAGCAAAGTTGGTTTTTAGCACACTGGTGTAAAAATACCATGAAGTCGTAAAATATATTTAACCCTTTGATCAGCGCAAAAACAATTCAAATCTTGCAGTGTCACTTTTGAAAGAGCACATCTTTAGTTGACCCTGATACCCAAATAGCCAACTTAAGCAATTTTGTGCCTGAATTTTGATGTTGACTCAGTTCCGTTTATCTTTCAACTACATACATATATGATAACTTCATCAGGCTGTATGTGCCCTCTGCTATTGGCCTGAGAAATAATACGAGCCCACGGACGCTAGGTAAACACAAATATATTAATAACATAATTATATAGCGGAATGGGAAATGTTGGAGTCTTGAATTGTTTTTAAGATTTTTTCGAAGACGTCATTTATTATTACACTCGAATAGCTGATACTTTGAGCATAAAATGCTTAACAACACCACAATCAAAAAAGAATTGTCTTTTCGAAAGCGAAACGTGTCACCTTATGATAGATCTTTTCGTTTCACTCTTGTTTTTTTTTTATTATTTTTGATAAAAAATTAACCTTCGTGTAAATGCAAACATTAACATGAAAGTTCTCGTTTTTTGTTTACGAATGATCTCAGACAAAAGAATCAGACACAAAAATTAAATAAAAAACCCAAACAAGAGAAAATATAAATGCATTCAAGAAAATAGTAAGATACACTTGAACTTCAAAATGATGCAATTCGAAATTTTACAAAAGCAAAGACAAGGCAAAGAGCGAAAAGAGCATAAGAATTAATATATAGTATATGTGTAAATTTATTCTTAGACGAGGAACGTGTGGTAGCAAATTAAAGAAAATTGCTTTCGAAAAAAATGATTAAAAATGCAAAATTTCCATGTAGGTTTATAGAGGAGTTATATACGAGTCTTTCGAATTAATGCATGGCCTATAAAATTTTAAAAACATGTTTTTTCTCGATTTTAAGCAATTTCTTTTAAATATTAGTAAGCAGAGATACGAATAAAAAAACACGTAAAATCTCTAAACAAGACACATGCAAGCAGACAAAGACACAATTGATAATTAAAATGAAACAAGTCAAAAGGGGTTTCGGTTTTTTGCTAAAAGTTTAGAATATAACGGTTTTTATAACAATTTTGTTTTGAATCGCCGGCAAAACTGAACAAATAATTTGCAAAAAATATTATATTTAGCTCCGGTTATTTAATTTAAGCCTCTATATCTCTAAATTAGGGCTCTTAAGATTATTCGAATAACCCGAAAACAGATTATTCGAATATCCGGCTTGTAACCGTTCGTATGAATACTAACCGAATAATTATATTCGAATGGTCATAACATTGCAACTATTCAAATAGTTGCTCTGCTGCGAGTATTTGAATATATGAAAATTATTTAAAACCCAAGCAGCCTTTGATTTGTACACAAAATTTTGAATGCTTCACTTTTTTCCAATAAAAATAAGAAAACTTACTATTCGAATAGTCGACAACGAACGGTTTACCGGATAGTCGAAAATGAGCAGTTAATCGAATAGTCGACGATTTACCACTATTCGGATACTGCAAACCGAATATTATTATTCGAATAATGCCCTATCCGGTTAGTCGATTAGTCGAATACCAAGAGCTCTACTCTAAATATTTCGCTAACCGGTTTTGCCGTTTATGTAACAAAAAATTAATCAACATATTTATATTGAAAAGTACAAAAAATATTAAATTTCTATTTTCACATTTCTCTAGTCTAATTTATATCGTCTAAATAAAAAATACAATGACTAATTAATTTTTTGTTACATATTTTTGAACAAATTAACTAATACATAAAATAAATTTTTTTTTTTTGAAATGTGGAAATTTTCCGTTACAACATATGGTATAAAATATGAATGTGAAAATATGTATACATTTTCGAATATTTTCTTCGTGCATTTTGATCACTTTTGTTTGATCCTGCCATTTGACACTTATTTTCTATTGTTTTACCGTTAGTTGTGCTTTTCACCTTTTTGTTTTCCATTATTCTTGCATGCAAAGTCATTGAGACATAACCTCGACCTGTGACTTATCGAACAGACACAATTAACCACTTGACCAATATTTGCTTATTGAATTTTGTTGATATTTTCTCTTACATAACACGAAAAATAGACTACAAATTGTTCATGTGTGGCCGAAACTTTTAATAAAAGAGATATGTAAAAATTACTTAGTCCTACAAAATGAGGTATAAGAAAGTAGGGGTGCTTAGGGAATAGATGAATTTCGCGGCTAAACATTATCTTCGCTTTCAAATTACTACAAGTATAAGCCATATACAGCTTGTGTGAAATAAAAATCTGCAAACATTCCGTTACCTGTTAGTTTACATTGTATATGTAAATAAATTGTAATAAAAGTCGAAAAGGAAACCAAAAAGTGGAATTAAATCAGTTTCACCTATTCATGAACAGTCGTCGCGCCAGATCCATAAATGCCATACATGCGTCCACCAAACACAGCATAGGCTGACAAACCAAGCCACCAAACGGCGTGATTAGCACCAGGGCGACGTTGCATTGACGCACTTGTAGATATGACACAAAAAGAAGAAAGAAATGAAAAGTTAAATAAAAAATACTTAACAAAAACGAAACGAACAGCGAAAGGGGAATTATGTGAAAGAGGTGCAAATGAATATCAAGTACCGTGATTCCAGTTCCATAAATTTTGTGATTTAGTGATCGCCCATGATCAGCAGTAAATAACATGTTAGAAAGTGGTTTGGGTGAGAGCGCCGAATCGGCCGTGACAGTGGCACTAGGAAATTATTGAATAAAGTATTTGTGATCCAAAACCAACATGACTAAATCAAATGTAAGCAGAAAATAGAAACGCAAAAAATAGAAATAACATTGTTTGGGTAACCAAAAACCCTCAGCCGACAAAAGCGTGCATTGTTTAGTTTGCTTTTTTGATCAACTTTACTTTGGTTTTTCAATATACCAAAAATGCTGTCTCAAGCTGAAAATTTATTACGTAAATATTGAGGACAGATCGCTTTAGTGTTACGCGCTTATCTATGTATCCATTTAACTAAACACGAGCTTTTATGTGTATTTCTTGAAGCGATGGCAACTAAAAGCCATCAGATGCAAAGGAAAATAAAAGAAAAGTCAAAACAACAAAAAACTTGTACATTGAACTCGATAAATTGCTACCAGAAAACAGCTGCTCCAAAACCTGATAGTTCGTTCTATAGCCTAACCGTCAAGAGATATTTTATTGCGTTGACGATCGCCAAAGATCAACACGACAACCGTATTGGTTATTGTTGTACGCGATTAATGATGTTGCCATCACAATTAGAATTATAAACTGGTTTACTTTATAGTTTAAAGCTTCTTCTGCTGCCTACAAAAGCAATAAATAAACGTATTATTTAGCTGAGAGCTGTGAAATAGATGCTGACTCAACTCAAAAGAGTTTTCTTTGATAGGAAAGCTTCATAAAAGTGCTGAAGCTTCTTATAGCAAATTTCCCTAACATTTAGCGTTAATCTGTAAGCGATTCCTTTTTGAATAATGCATACTTTGATAAATAGCTAATTATTTTGATAAATCAATATTAGTTTAATGAAAATCCGTTTAAACTTTCTTGGCCAACTGTTTTTTTTCCTTTATTTATTTTTGATCTTTATTATGGCGACTCAAAAAAAAAGTAATTTTAAAAACGGAAAGTACATGTGCAATACATAATTTTTTTTAATTTGGGCAAACAAACCAATAATATTTCATTTGTATATTTTATAAAATTTTCGAAGCTAACAGTTTTTTCATAACTTAAAAGATCGCTCAAGATAAAACCAAATACGGTCGGTTAGCTATTTAACATTTTTCTACAAATTTTTCTGACGTATATACATATGTATTTGGATTGCATAATTTTATTCCAAATATTAAGTTCACTGAATTAATCACCATTTTCTCTTTAATGTGATAAAATAGAGTAAATATTTAAAGAAAATATAAAAATTACATGCATGAATATATTTTAAAAATCTGTCATTCACAGTTTTATTCAAAACCACAAGAAAAGTGAATCATAGTGTTTGAGTGGCCTGTAGAGCTTTATGTGTGATAACGAGTATGAAATTCAAACTGACAAATTCGCTGAATTTGCTCATTTAATAACCCATATATAAAAATATATGATTTTCGTTTTCGTGAGTGTGAATAAAAGTTGGCACTGAATATTTCTCCAAAATGTCAACTGCATGTTTTGAATAACTTCAACAAGTTTTACTAAATTGAGATGAGTGCTTAGCTGCTCGGCACCAGATTTTCAACTGATATACTGTATACAACATATATGTAAGAAATCGAGGCATAGGCCGATGTTGTAAGGTGACGAAGTGTCAGCAACAAAGAGTTATTTGCATAAATTGTATTTAAGTTTGCATATTTCTGATGTTGCTTCAAAGCAAATACAAACTGTCGTAAAAGCAGATCATTTGCATCTAACATCTGCCAGGAAAACTGAGAACTGGTCAAGAGGCTTGCGAATATGTACATGTCATACGTATAAAATTCTAAGCATGTTTGGCTTCAAAAATGTGAACTCGAAATGACAATGGTAATAATTCTGTAATTCCATTATTTATGTACTAGGTCTGTATTTAAAATTTAGTTTTAATCGCCATACTTCATGCTGAACTACTTTATATTCAGATATTTCTCAGCCGCCTGAAAGAAGATTGTTGATCCCTTTGTGGGGTTTTTCTTTCTTATTTTGTTGTAAGAAAAATCTGACGAAAATTTAAAGTAAAAAATTTCCGTTGAGTTCTGCAGTTTGCATAATGCCGTCTACCACGTAAGTGTGAGTACTTCTTTTGGTTTTGCAACCGATTTCTCTCGCGTGAGCTCTTGGCATTTAGCGCTGAACGTGTTTAGGTTTTTCTTGTTTAATTACAAATTTATTTCATTAAAGACGTTTTGTTTTCACTTTTAAACCTTGAACTTATTTTGATTTCGCTGTCTTTTTTTCGTTTTTCTCAGCGAGAACTATAAAAAAAACAATAAGTGGCGGTTTAAAAAAACCAAAGCCAGCAAAATTACTTAATATTTGCTCAAGTCATATGGCGCGTTGAGTAATTTCAAACTTTTGCGTATACGCGCGGTCAAAGCAAAGAAGATGTAATTGCCCAGGTATTTGTTGTATGCATGTACTTACATACGTATCCAAATATAATATATATATACATATGTATGTATGTATGTATGCATATAGGCACATATAACGTATTTAATAGATTTTTAACAGCTAAATTGCAGATCAAAGACTTACTTGATAACGGTCTGCATGGTTGTTCGCTTATGAGTTGCGGTCGAACGCTGGCTTCAAATGCAATGCGCCAAAAATATTAAATAATTTTGTAGAATTTTTTAGCGCAAAACTGAAAAAGACATGAATTATTTTTTCGACATTCGATTTATTCGCAAGACATAAATTATTAATTAAATTAATGAATATAAAGTAACGCCCAACCGCTCTTTTTTAGATATTACTGCTGCTGTTATTTTTTGATTAACTTGGTTTTTATAAGACTTGATTTTTCACATTTTTAGTTTAAGGCAAGATTTGAAATTCGCTTCCGCATGCACTTCTCGCAAAATCCGTCGCTTACGCTTTCTTATCAGTTACTCGCCTTTCAGCGCCGAAATTTTTCTAAGCAAATTCTTTTATTGATTTTCAAATAAGTTTGGTAAAATTTCGAACTTTTCAATAGCAACGCGCGCATATGCACACCTCCACATACAAGCGCGAACAGTAACACACGTCAATTAACGAACTGACGAAGCGACAATGACTAGCAGTTCAATATCAAATATGTTAGCAAGTTGTTTAAAACAAGTACCTAGGTATTAACGGTAAACGACAACCGTTCGACAACACTGGCTGCGATCAACTGAAGTTGGTGCGACAATCAAGCAACGGTTTTATATGCGAATTTCACACACGAATGTTAAGAGCAAATACACCAACAACAATAGCATTATATTGCTTCAACAGCAACAGCAGTAGTAGCACCAGCAACAAGAATCGTCGTCAGCAAGTAGTGCTTTGGCCAACAGCAACAACAACAACTACACTGACATCAGGCCGTCAGCGTCTAATCCAATGGAGGCATCGGCCCCACAACCATATAAACGAACGCAAGCATCTTGCTTGTGCGGGCACGCATATGTACGAGTATACTATATGTTTGTTTGTGTTGTATGTGTGCCTAAGCCAATTCGTGTAGCTCAGTTATCCAGCGGAGCACTTGGCAGTTACTGTTCTGATAGCAGTTGATAGTGAATATTTACGAATAGTCGCATAACGCAGACGCTGAACTTTAGTGAGCGCGAGCGCCATAAGCGTTCCAAAAAGTTGTGGTTAATATTTATTGGTTTCAGTGCAGGCAAGTAAAATTTAGTAGCTCTTTTCTTAATTTTACTAACTCCGTGTACAGAAAATGTTCCAAAGCATATATCTAATAATTTACTTACTTCACCTCTTACACTTGTCCATTAAAGACTTAAACATGCGTACATACTTATAAAATGCTTAATATATAGAATATTTGACTTTAATAATGTAAAATTATAACATAAAAGTTTATTATAAAATGTTTTATATTTCGATATATGCATGTCCAGAACAAGGAGACAAAATTTCCAATGATGTAAATCCGGATAATAAGTTATTCAGAACACTCTGTACTAAAATTTCAGTTTAAGCCGGAAATTGCAGGTTATTAATGAATTTCCGTGAAATCACTATCGTAAGTTACGTAAGCCTTTGAAGAACTAAGGATTTCCAATGCATATAAACCTAGAACCGATTCCCAACTGTCTGAGAAGTGAAAGCTTGGTTAATTTTTTCAAATAAATAAAATCATTAATGATGTACTTATCCAATCAGAATTCAAAATTATCCTCAGAACACGGAACCAATTATGAAATATTTACAATTAAATGAGTAATGTGTATAATATTTAAATTCATTCTTATCTACAGTAGATATTAGATTTAATATCAATTAATAATTTTATGCTCCCTTTTGTTCCGGAAACTCTGAAAACTATAGTCCATACCCCTTGTTATTGTATAATTATTTGCATTTTTTTTCTCCCTGTATGTTCATTTCACATTTCAACTGTTTCAACGTGAAAAAATAAACAACGTTGTTATTTTCACTATGGCATTTTTCATCCTGCAATAATTTAGTGAAAAGTTGTGATTCCGCGTATTTCTCGAGAAAATATAAAATATTATAAGCTAATTTAAAGTCGTTGTGTTCCATATATATTCATATTTAGCAAATCTGTTTATTCTTAGATTACTTTGTTTCTACACCTCTAGTGTGATACAGACCCCCATTATAAACCATAGCCTTCTCATCAGTTAATACATTTCATGATAATATTATTGTATATCTCAAAGATAGGCTTGTTTCTTTTTAGCTTCATATATACAATTCTAGGAATTTGTAAAAGTTTTAATTTACTAACGTATCTTTCTTCTTTTGAGCCCATGCCTTCTTCCGTAAATTACTTACACATTTAAATAATCGTATGATATTGTTTAACTTCATCCAATTAAAACAATTGTAATAAAAAAAATTGTTTAAAAATGACCGACATTCAGAATATACAAAATGTATCGGACTGTGTGCCACTTTACTTGCCGCATAGTTTATACCTTAAACCACTGGCCAAGATGACAATATCTGTGTCATTGCCTGTTAATAAAACAGGCAAATCCATTTCCCACCTAGATGTAATGGAAAAATTAAGTGCCGCTTTGAAACCGGATAAGTTCTTTGTTTTAAAAGTAAATATTTTAAGCATAACTTATGCATAGAAGTTAACGATTTATTCGCGCAGGCATCAAAAAGCACTATAGATTTCATTCGCTTCGAAGCTGAGTTGGAGGATCGTACTAAATTGCGCAGTGCCATTTCTCGAATAGATGGAGTGTCACTGCGTTTATCTGGTTTTAGTGAATCATTTCGGGTGCGCGCAACCGAAACAAAAGATGAATTTCCCACCCGGCATGATTGGGATTCATTCTTTCGAGATGCCAGCAATATGGATGAGATGAAGGCTGGTGAACGTCCTGACACCATACATCTGACGCATTTGCCCGTTCGATGGTTCTGCCCCAGACACATGGAAAATGACGACAATGTCAAACCAAGCGAAAGTATCTTCAAACGAATTTTCGAGAAATTCGGATGCGTTCGTTATGTGGATATACCCATATGCGATCCATATCGAAACAAAATGAACGCAGATATCAACGGTATGAAAACGTTCAGCTATGAGCATGGAGTACTCTTCGAAGCGTAAGTAAATGTTGAAGGCCCACTATAGAAAACCATAATAAATATGTCTTAATTATTAAGTTACGTTCAATTCGATGAGTATATGGGGTTTGTACGAGCGATGGATGACTTTAGAGGCATGAAATTAGTTCGCAAATTTGTTGATAAAACCCAAGCAATTAACATTAACGTTAATTTTGACAAAACGAAACATCTCAGCGACGCGCAGATTCAACGTAGAGAGCGGATACGCAAACGCTTGATACAAAAGGCACAAAGTGAGGAGGAGGAGAGAGAAAAGAAGAAAAAAGAAGAGCTTGAAAAACAAGAACAAGAAAGGTCTGCAGTTTTATTTATTTTATTATTTTATTTAAGCGCATGAGTTAATGAAGTGCAACAAATGAGAATTGTGTTCTCATTTGTTGTCATCTTCCAATATATTTAGAGTTTTACGATTTTTTTCATAAACAACTTCCATCATAAAATTTAAGATTAAGATTTTTGGGAAGCCAAGAAAAATGTCAGTATAATTGAAAACAAATTACACTGTAAACCAAACAATGAAGGGTAGCGAATAAAAAATTACAGGCAAAAAGAAGAACAGATAAAATTAGCTGAATTAGAGAAGCAGCGCGAAAGAGAGGAGAAACGTAAGGAGAAACATCTGAAAAAAATACAGGAGAAAGGCCAAGTTGAAATATCACAGAAAATTCGTATCGAGGAGCGCAAATTAATGATTGCCCAGAGAAAGTTGGAGAGCATACGAATATTAGAAGAGCTTTTTGACCGCATCAAGGTATCATCATATTGTTTCAGGTTAAAATGCAGCCCTAATATTATATGTGTGATTCTTCCTCGTTTTGCATAGTTAAACCATGAAGGCAAATATTCCAAATTAGGTGCTGAGAGCCACAAGATGGATCTTCGAGATCGCTTAGTCGAAAAATATAAAATGGCCACTGAAAAATTGCTCACCGAGCAAAAAAAAAAAGTAGAAGAAATCAAAACGAAAACCCCACTAATGGGTCTCCTAAAGGGTAGCAGACCACGTCGCTCTGAAAGTTCTGATGTGGATGAAACTAAAGTGAAAAACAAACCTATTGTCGCTCAGTCTACTACCGATGCTGCAAGTGTGCCTGCAGTGCCTAATGTCGGGCTAAATCCTTTGAATCCCTTCAAAGCTGTCGCAGCACTGGCTGCAGCTGGTGGCGCAGCTCCTGGTTCCTTGCCTCCTGGATATCCACCTGAAGCTGCTAGCGAATGGATGAAATCCCTCTCTATGTTTCCGTATGTCCCTCCTGTGTTTGGAGGCATGTCTGCACTCTATCGACCACCTACCGCTTTTCCTGTCTCCATGAACTATCGTGGTTATCTACCTCGTATACGGGGTCGCGGTCGAGGAAGCCGTGGGCGCGGTAGAGGTGGCTACGAAACATCGTATTACAATAGTTACAAAAATAATTACGACGATGAACAGTATGATGAAAATGATTACCACAAAGAATCCTATTCACGCTCGAGGTAAATTTAATATGGAAAAAATGCACTCTTAATAAAATTATATATTATATAATATTATATTTTATTTTGCAGAAATCGCTCACGTAGTCGCTCCTACACGCGCTCCCGTTCACGTAAACGTCATTACTCCAAGCGCAGCCGATCTCGTTCGCGAAGCCGTAGTCGCAGTCGTACTCGTAGTCGAAGCCGTACACCTTCACGTTCCAGACAGCGACGTTCACGTACTCGATCACGTTCAGAACGTCGTTCACATTCACGTTCTTATACACGCTCACGCACCCGTTCCCGCTCGCATTCAAAATCGAAAACGAGACGCACTTCACACTCCCGTGATGATTCCAAAACTCGTAAATCACGTTCACGCTCCAAAAGTCCAATACAACAGCGTACTAATAAGAAGCTGGTATCCACACGTCGTTCTTACTCGACATCAGAATCATCACGCTCACGTTCCAAGTCCCGTTCACGCACACAGTCGAAGCGCTCTTGGTCTAAACGTGGTGAAAGATCGCCAGGGAAACGGCATGTTGTGTTAGAAGCTGACAAGTTAGTTCGATCGGCGGAGGAAATGAAACGTACAATAGAAAAGGTCACCCAAGATCGGATGCGACAGGAGGAACGAGAGATAAAGGAGAACTTTCGACACTGTAAGCCCAATTCAACACGCAACGTGTCAAATTCTGGCACCATAGATGCGGGGAATGCAATTGTGACAAGCTCTGAAAACGATATGAAGGATACGAAATCCAGCGAAAACGGTGATAATAACGTAGAGTTAGTGGACAATTCAATTTCTCCAGCTAAAAATAAAAGCGAAGATGTCAAGCGAAGTCGCAGCAGAGAACGTTCGCGTAAATATTCACATCGCTCATCTCATTCAAGGCGCAACTCATATGAACGTGAAGCAGATGCATATTAACCACATTAAACGCTTATATTTAAGTCAAAATATATAATTATATATAAGAGTAATATAGACGAAAAAAATTGATTTAGACTAAAAAGAAAAATAAATGTATTAATGTACATGTATGCTGATATCCTAAGTAAATATTAAAATTGCTGAGTAGAGACCTTAAAAAAAGTAAATTATCTAAAACTTAAAATATGTATTAAAATTAAAAATACAGTTCTTCGAATAACTACTTCAATATTAAGTCAAAAATTAAATATCTGAATTATACTCAGTTCCTATCGCGAAAATAGGTGAGTCACCTATCGTTTATGAAGTTATTACGTATATTAGTTACCGTTTGTGAAAACTAGTGTGAAATAAAATAAACCAATCACATTTGGAGCACCCAAATTGGTAAGTACATTTAGATAGTAATAAATAGCAACATGATAAACTGTTTCAAAGGCAGGTGTCCTTAAACAATATTTCACGAACTTATTAGCAGCCCCTTATATGTACATATGTATTTATTTTAGTACTCTCTATATTTCAACATATGCTTAACCACATAAAAACCGGTTCATCAAACAGCTTGATTCTTTAACTCAGCTTTTGATCATATCGAAAGCAAAATCTAATCTTACCACTCAACCGCTTTAAATTATTTTGTCACAAATTTGCATACTGCAATACACATTATTCCATTTAACCCTTGACTGCTAGTAGCTCATTCGACAAGTGCTTAGCCAGAAGAATCTTAAATTCCAAGGCTAAGCAAAGAGAACTGTCCTCTTTATCTTCAAAATACAAAAACACAGTGATTGTGATTTTTTTCCTTTGTTCATATTCATATCATCTATTTCGGTAATTTAATAATTTAATTTAATAATTTTTTTTATTGAAAAAATTAAAATAATTAATAATTGCTAAATGTTTTCAGAAAAACATATGCTAAACATTAATTTACAACAGTGATGGCTTAATCATCTCATTTGCTCATACATAAAGAGTAAATACATTTCTACATACTACGACTTTCCTAATCGGGTATTATATTCTTTATTTTAGTTGCATCCTTATTAGAAATTGGGACGACAGGCGGAACAGAACTCGTTTCCCTAAATCCTAATGAAAAAAACTTAAGACGTATTCAGTAATTACATTATTTTTATATTTGTAAAAAATCCGGTAGAGTTGGAATACGCAGGCGTACGAAAGTTGTACGTTCACTCAACGTTCACAAAGCACATACATGCACACATTTCACCTTCAAACACTCGCTCTTACGACTTCAGGTTTAAACTTTTCACATTTACAAAGGAGATTTTACACATAAAAAATCGATCAACACTGGGACTTCATGTAAGTGTATATACATACATATATAACCTACAGAGTAGCCTAATGAAGATATATTCAGCCCTTTGTTGTTGTGTTGTGTATATGTGCATTTTATATACATATTGTTGCTACATAACCACCTAAAACCGCCTATTATTATTTCGTCCGCCGCGATTACGGCCACCGCCTCCACCACCACCTCGTCGATTGCCTCGACGCTGATTTCCGTAGTTGTTATTACTCAAATTGTTGTTCATATTCATATTACTCATGTGCATACCATTGTTTTCGTCAGGGCCGGGACCGCCACCACCCTTAGGGAACATATTGTCGCCATAATTAATGTTATCATTAAAATTCGGACCATTATACGGTCCATTGTTACCATTATAACCATTTTGATTAGGCGGTGACACCAAGTTCGGCCCACAACTTGATCCACTTCCCATAGGCGATGTGCTCCAAGGATTCGGTGGTTGTTGTTGCTGCTGTTGTTGGAAAGGCGGTCCCACTGCCCATGGATTGGGCCGACTCTGTTGCTGTTGCATTGGTGATTGCTGTTGTTGTTGTTGCTGATAATTCGGTTGCTGTTGCGGCTGCTGCTGCGGCTGCGGTTGCGGTTGCGGCGTAAGCGAATCGCGCACATCATCTGCGTACTCGGGCTTTTGTGGAGCCTGTTGTGACTTCATCTGTAACAAACAAGGCAAAAAGGGCTTCTTAAGACTTAGCAATTCGCGCACAGATACAAGTTGGGCACTATGCTGGCGCGGTTCAAAGCGGGATCGTTTCGATGGTGGTGAACTTTCACGTCCCTCCAAGGTAGGCGACAATGAACGCGATCGATCGCGAGTAGGCACAACATCACGCAATTCGTCCAATTTACCCGCATCGATATATTTGTTCAAATAATCAGGGCCCTGTCGTATGGCGACCATTACACGCGAGTCTGGATGTACACGAACGAATCGATTGTAAACGAGCAGACCAACAATAGCTTGCGGATCCATGGTGGTGAGCACACCACTCGCCAACATTCCCTCAATGGTGCTCTCACTAATTTGTTGATGTGACAAACCGCTGGTGTCTTTTGGCTCACGCATCGCCAGCTCATCGTGAAAACTACTTTCGTCGGGGCGACGTGAACCAGCCCATTGAGCCTGAAAGTTTCGCGGTATAGGTTTGCTGTATGGTACTTTTTTCTCACGATCACGATCACCCATTCTGGAAGGATCCAAATCCAAACCAGGAATAAAGCCCTTGTCGGCAGTGAGACTTTCCGTGAATTCAACTTTGTCCTCGGGACCCATACCAGGAATAACAGCATCATCTATAAAAACGATATATATATACATATATATTAAATGCTTGGCCATAGATATATAGATCACACTCGCACTCACCATATTCGCAATCATCCATTGCTGCCAAACTCGCAGGCAACGTGTTCAAATTATATTTATCACGCATCAAATCACCGGGGCGATTTCGTGTCCAGAACTTAATCGTGTGATCATTGGAACCTGAGCAAAGTATATGACCCAACGGATGCCAAGCTAGTGTCCAGACTATACTGTCGTGTGCGGTCTCCACACAGCCAATCTCCTTATCGGTACTACAGAAGCAAACATTAATTTATTTAATTAAAAACTTGTGTTTACTCGCAACTTACCCCACATTCCAGAAGAGTATGGAGCCATCGGAGCCGCCTGAGCAGAAAAGACCCTCATGTATTGGATGCCACGATACGGAGCTGGCCTCCTTTTTGTGGCCACGAAAAACTTGCATCTCTTCACGTAAATTACGCAAATCAAAAAGTTTGAGCAAATGATCACGGGATGCGGTAACTAGCCAATTACCATTATCATTCCACTTCAAATCCATCACAGTTGATTTGTGCGCATGCCTACACGAGAGAAATATAATAAAAATGCATTGAAAACGAGTTTTTGCTGTTTACAGGCAACTGACTTACAGTGTGGCTAACGCACTACCACTCTTCGG
Source organism: Bactrocera oleae (assembly GCF_042242935.1). Lineage (NCBI taxonomy): Eukaryota > Metazoa > Arthropoda > Insecta > Diptera > Tephritidae > Bactrocera > Bactrocera oleae. The sequence continues at coordinate 24,986,332 of NC_091536.1, forward strand.
ATCCCACAATTTTATTGGCTGCTGATTATCCTTACTGCCCGACACAATCAGACCCTTCTGTGGATGCCAGTGCACACATTTAACATCTGCACCATGGCCTGGAAGTTCGAACAATTATAAATAAAGTTAGTATTGTTAAGGTGTTACACAAAAGTGTCGTCTGGATCTTTATTATCTATATTTATTGTGATTTTTTCTTTATAAATTTAATAAAATATTTTGAAAATTTGTGTTCTTAACTTTTTTCTTAAAAAATACAAAATTTAATAATGTAATTCTTCTAAAATTTTTGAATATCAAAATAATATCTATAGTGTTTTTTTTTTACATGATCGAGCTTTTCTTAAGAACCTATTATGATGCGACTTATTTATTTCCGTAAACGTTGGATTAAAATTTAAATCGTGATGAGCTATTATTAGGTTACAACCTATGTATGCATACCCCAACTACATTACTTCTATATTCATAAACGGTGCCATATTTACCTCTCAGGACGCGCTCCTCCTGACAGCGCAAAAAATCCCATATTCGGAGTGTACCATCGTCGCTGCAGCTCACAAATTTACTATCCGTCGGACTGAAGCTGTAAAGCGTAGTAAAATATAAGATGTAAAACGGTTGTCGGAGATGGGCGGTGGGCGATATTGAACGTTATTGTTGTTGTACGACGCATACAGTTTTCGTGCATATTCAAGTTTGATAATAAAATTGATTAATTTAAAATGTTAAATAACATTTTGCAGCGGACATAAAAAATGTCGAAAGAAAAATTATAAGCATTTATTTTCAATATTTTAAATCTTAAAATATCTTCATAATTATAGTTAGGTCTAATTATATTTTATTAAATATACGTATCTCTAGGCAAAGTTACACTGCTACAAAACAACAAACTAATATAGAAGTCTCTTAAAAAGCCTGCAGCCGCTAACAATTACAATAACCGTACAGCAAATTACAAAGCTGAGACTGGATTATGGTAAATCGTTCACATCGCACTGTGGGAGAAATGCAGCTCGGTCAAGATTGAGTTTTTTTTTTTTTTTTTTTTGGTAAACCAATTAACCAATATATGTTTGTACATATATACTTCTCACAATATTTTTAAAATAATTAAAATCGAGTTAATTATGGCGAAAAAAATATCGTTTACGTGCGTTTTTGTATTCCTTTATTATCTCATTGAAATTATATAGTTTCACTGTTTCAGTTAGGTGCCCAAATAACAGTTTAAAGCACAAATTCATCTCAATTCTAATTGAGTATCTGCCTAAAATTTGATATATGTTTTAGGGATTTTACTAAAACATATGTACCTAAGAAGCATTTATAAATTGCAATAAAAAGTCCCGTTGACTATATCATCAAAAGTGTTTTATTGAACATAAAAGCTCTCAACTCATATTTAGAATAAAAAGGCCAACTCCTTGTGAAATATTATTATTATTTATTTGAAAAGCGTTGTCGGATTTCCGCTTGGCGGATTGAGACCGATTTTCCATTTAAAAGTGTTAAATTATGACGAACAAAAACGAAACGTAAAAACTTGTGATAATATCCTAAGCTGCGCAACCAGAAGTCACCATTTCTATCCATTCTTATTAAAAAGTAAATGTACACATAAAAAAGTTGGCTCATTTGCTACTTCATAAAGTTGTCGTGGATGTTATCGAATGCACGAGCGCCTCAGCGAGCAGTGGGATAATGAGGAAATGTGTATGTTTCCAGTCGCAAATTGTGAAAGTGAAGGGAGAACGCAGCAAAAATATCGAAATTTCCAAATTTATTTGTTTTAAATTAAAAAATCAACTTTTAATTATTTTTCTCAATTTGCTTGCTTTATTCATATTCTCAGGAATCGTATGAAAAAATCAGTCTTTAATGCTTTATTTCAAAATTTTCTGGTAACAATAGTAATTTGCTTGTACATTGTTTGTAATTGATTAAATACTTTAACAAAATTATTTGTATGAGAATAAGAAAAATGGTTAGTAAGGCGCGATGTCGTTTATATTTATTTTGCAACAAAATTGGCCTTAACTTCACCAATAAATATGAAATAAACTAATTTCTGTATACGATCTTAAAACTAAATAACTTATCACACACATACACACTCGCGCAAATTTATATTTGGAAATAAAGAAACTATATGAAAATTATATGCACTAATTACTTCAGATGGGTTCTACTTTGCATTGTAAGTATTGGCTTTAACTTCAAAGTTAAATAATAGTCAAACTTCAAAAAAATTATTTGGGGTTTTTTGTATGTTATACATAATGAGAAAACTATTGATGAACTTTTACTATTATTTTAAAACTTTTATTTTATGTGTACCATTCTTTGACTTAGAAATTTATTTAAATTTTTCATTTTAGCGCCATGCTAAGGTTAGCTAAGTCTACACAACAAGAACTACACCGAGTTGAAATGTTCGCCCTAGAAACATTCAGTTAAACAATTTTTTGGTATGTACAACAATGCAAACTATATTTTAGAAGCATTGAATGCTATATATTCGGAAAATATCGGTCATCATATACTTTGCTTAAAGTTCGATATATATGGATGTAGCACACACACACAAACATGCACACACGTTTTATTGCTTTCACTTTTATTTATTTTTTATTATCAACAAAACAACAATAATATTAATAATATCCTTTAAATAACGACATTCACTGCAATTCAAATAAGATTTAGCAACTACTCGTACAAATAACCTAAGGTATGTATGTAAGTTTATCACAGCCTCTTCAAAATACAGCATTTGCTGTACGAGTACTATCTCGTAAAAACGCCAAAATTCTTATTTACTCTCACAATTTGTTAAACATAAAATGCTTCATTGAAATCGAAACTAAGTATTTATTTCTATAAGACTCTACTATAAAATAAATTAGAGAAGAGTTATCGATACTTTTAATATGTTAGGGATAATACCAACTTTGAATGATATTGAGTAATAGTAAGTAAAGTAGTAGTATAAATTTGTACACTAGTAAGAGAGGACACTGTGGCTGTGGTGAAGTTGGTAATAAAAATAATTTTATATTTGAGTAATATAAATAGAGTAGTATTAGAATTAGTAAGCTATACCTTATTCCCCTAATCGCCTCCTTGTGTGCCTGAAACATTTTCACGTTATTCATATTCGACTGCCAATACTTGACGTAGCCCGAATGATCACCAGTCACCATCCAGCTGTCATTATGGGACCATACCATTGTACGTACTGGAACATCATGAGCCTAGTATTGTAAGCCATTTTTACAAGTGGTTAAGTAAAATATCCATTCAGGGACAGCAAAAATGTTTCGATGAATGGGAAGATCACAAAAAGATAGGAAATAACAAATATAAAAAAAATTGATAAAAATACGTACTGACAAGTAATAATGTATAATAAATTTCGATAGTTACCAAAAATTATAATTACAAAAAATTAACTTTTTCATTTTAAAAGCTTTTTTCTTACTTGCAATATAGTTTCAAAATTGAATGTCAACCCGTTCCATAGAGTGAATTCACCTGAACTGGCGCCAGTTACCAAACGTCTACCTTCTGGTGTCCAAGCGAGTGTAAATATTGGGCAACGCATTTTATTCGTGGCAGTTTTGACAAATCGTGTAGTCACTGCATTTGAGGGATTATCCAAGTAACTGGACGGTGGTAAAAGTTCTGGCACATATATATTTTCGGGTTGTGGGGCATGCCGATCACGATGATCACGCGTCCAAAGACGGGTCTGTAAAAACAAAAAGGAAATACTTTTAACACTTGAATTATGAAGGTGCTTAAAAATCTGTACCTCCAACGCTTTTACAATGGAAGCATTATAATCAACGGTTTTCCGCATAACACTTTTCCTTAAACGCTTGCCATCAAAATCATCTTGTGTCATGCCAAAAGGTCGCTGAAAGCCTCCGGGATTGAATGGTTTAAAATATGGATGGCCTGGCTTCCCAGAACCCCCATGATGTGGATGGTAGTGGTTACGGTGATGGGAGCCATATGAGCTTCCACCTCCGGATTGTGATGGTAGTAATGTTGCATTTGTTGCTAGCGCCGATGGTGCTGTCAATTGAGGTGGTGGTTGAGAGACATCTGTTTGTGGTAGTGTAAGTTGTTGGAATTCCATATCTTTAGCTAATGTTAAGAAGTAAAAATTTTCTCATTCTTTTATTTGTTTATACTTTATTATTAGTTATAAATTAGTGCCGTACATTTCTTGATATTAACTTTGTAAATGCGAAACTCGAACAATTAATAACTTATTCTAGTCCAGCGGCAGACACTCACGCTTTTTGTTTCAACTTGGATAAGACACGTATACAAATATTCGCTTCTTTGTAATTTTTCGAAGAATTATTAAAATAAAGAACTTTCTAGTTAACACAACATATGTAAGTAAAATACTTTCTACGCCATTTCTATAAAAATTGGAATTAAAAACTTTTGCAAATTTTCTGAACGAATGAAAGACGAAGAAAGCGCATGAAAACCTTTTATATCAAGTACGGAATGAAGTTAGATGAGCTTGTAGTCATCGCAATTTTATTAGCACAGAGTAATTGATATGAAAAACTATTGACATTCTGTCGCATTACCATTTATTTTGGAAATTTATTTCACCCATTTTTATTTTGCAATTTAAAATATATATATGTATAATAATAAAAAATTAGTTATATCAGAATATAATTAACTTTTTAACAATAAGATTTTTAATTTTATAATACATATTAAGTTATGCCGATTTTTTTCAGTTAAAAAGGCACTATCTGCAAGGGTGTCAAAAAATAATAATTTTAAGGCATCCCTGTATCTTTTTGCAATGTTTTGTCCATTCAATCATATTTGCCAACTTAGTGCTTTTTAAAAATTAAAACGCCTAATAATGGTTTAGTGCCTAGTCCCCTTTTTAGTACTTTTTTCTGAACTCAACATAAATTAAATTGCGGCAAATATGGCTACAATTTGAAACTGACGAGGAAATAGACAATTAATTTGTGTTATGCATAACTTTATATATTAAATGTATAGAAATTAATTTTTACACAAATTTGTTATGAACGAATAAATTTTGCAATATAGTATATCAGTAAGATGTATTTAACAATATGATAAAATAATATAAATTGATACGGAATTGGGATTTTTAATTTTATAGTTATTATAAATGTTTAAGAGCTATTCAATAGCTATGAGCGAAAAAGTAAATTTAAATCATAAGATCTGTACATTATATGTATGTTTATTTCTACTTTTGTTAAATATAAACTGTTATGAAAATATATTATTTGTATTAAAAAAAATTAGTGCTTTTTTGTCGAATAACGCCTTTTTTTGTACCGTTTTGGTGCTTTTTGAAATTTAAAAGCTGGCAACTATGCATTCAATACAGTCAGCCGAGTTTTATTCCCTCATTACACATTGGAAGTTGAAAAGTGCGTTGTTGTGCTAGAAATTTTTTATACGCTCCAATTTTAAATATATATTAGGAAAACCCATTCAAATTGTTTTCATAATCAAGATAAAAGTGAATTTGTTATATGATTGTGGAATAGTTAAAAACAAAATTAATAATAATTAAATTTAATTTAAATTAGAACAAATATAAAGAATGCATATGTATACAAGAGTTGAAACAAAGCATTAGTATATTTTGAAGATACGAAAAAAGGAAACAAAGTATTTAAATTATGGTGTAATATTGCATATTGTGATATTTGCCTGCAAATAGTCTCTATTTTGTATATACAAGCAGGTTTAAAAAGCAAATTATTTGAAGAAGTTTTCGCATATAAGAGATGAAATAGAACAGTGTAAAGAATAGAAGCATATAAGAAAAGCGAAACACGGAGAAAAGCTGGCATAAATAAAGACGAAAATACGCACATAGAGATAAAAAGGCAAACATACACAGTGCTTGTGAACGGGTACGGGTAATACAAACATCGAGCAAGTGATGAAACAAAAGAACTGCAAGAAGTGAATAGAAACTACACCAATTTATTTGCTGTCCGTGTTTAGAAATCGACAAAATTGTACCTTGGTTCATAATTACTATAAAAAGAAAAATAAGTTAAGGTTTTGGAGATTCGGTTGGATAAGCTCTCGTGTGAATATTTTAATTTTTTTATCCTTCATCAATTTTCGTGAAAGCTTGTGATAAAAAAGATTGAACAGTAACAAACAGGTCTTACTTTTAATTTCGAAAATTTTGGATTTTTAATAAAGTAGATCTAAATTAATCATCAACCAAATTACAGGGTAAGTAGAGCTTTCATTTTGTTTGGCATATTACAACTTTGTAATTTCCTTTTTTGCTTTTCTTTATAAAGAATAATTTTTGATCTCTTGCTTACTTTTCTATTGAATCACGGTCCGTTTCCCTATTTACATGCACTTTACATTGTTTTTGGTGCTATCTCTTTTCCACATTTGTACGTGATTGACTGCAACTGCAACCATGCAGCAGTGTACATATGGATACACTCACCGTTGTATGCATATACAAATAATCATATGGGAGCTAGGTGATGTTTTTGCTTACGCTTTTTTGTATTAAGCTGTAAGTTAAAAGGAGCAATGACGTGCCTAGGTATGAATGTATGTATATACTTTTAAGCGAAACAACCTTAGGTAGCCCTTTTTTTGTTTAGTACTTGCGCTCTCATATTAGGTAGACTAATCATTGTAACACTTTGCACCCCCACTGACGAGGTCTGTATATTTATGTATATGGTTTAACAGTGTCGTTCAAAATATTTGCAAGCTATATGAATTGCCGAACCAGTCTTGAACGAAGCCAAGATTTTTCAACACTACTGCAACCAAAATGTTCAATTTCATGTTTCTATAAGCGACGGATATAGTATAATATGCTGTATATGTGTCAAATGTGCATCGATATAAACAAATATGCGATCATACCTGTCACATGTTAATCTTTGCAATTTAATTCAAATGTATTGCAGAGAGAAAACGGTGTCGAAAATAGAACTACATATGAATGTATGCATGTGTGTATATATTTACACATATTTTCACCAAAGATAGCACCAGACAATGCGACTTCAATGATTTATGGGATACATATTATATATCACTACTGCTGTACTGCATTTAATGCATTGTCACTTCGATTTGCATAAAATATTCCAGTATATACAATATGTATGTATGTACATAAATACGTTTCTTAAAAACTCGAAGTACTCGAAGCACTGCACAAATCATTGTATTGCACTCTTACTTAAAAATATAATAATCAAAGGTCAAACAAGAGTCAGAAACATTAATACATACGTTTTCTAAATTTTTTTTTTGGTTTTAAATACATTTATTTTGACTTCTCTGAGCAATAAATAAAATCACCGCTGATAATATAATCATTGACTTGTATGTAAAAAAGACGTCATTACTTGATAATTATTAATCACTGAAATGACCGATTGTCGGCAGAATTCGTTTTGGGATAGGATACGTGTAAAATGCCAACCTTAATTGATTTAAGCATTAATTCTTCCTGTTCATATGCTTGATCGAAATAAGAACCCAATAATTTCAAAAGATTTCACATATGCTCGGATACAGTAAGGGACAAATGTATTCACGAATATAGATAGTTTGAGTTCGCGTGTTATATAATCACTTTTATGCAATATTTTTCCATTGTAAATATTTTTTTAATTTTTTATAACCCAAAAAATAAAAAATATCGTGAACAATTTTATCCTTTACTGTACATATGTATATATATATACATACATATACGCTCTTACTAACATATGTATGTATGTTCATCTATTTTTTAAACCTTTACGATGGGAAGTTACGAAGTCATAGAAAATGGTTATGATGAAAAGCTTATCAATAATAGCAAACGAGTCTAATATCTCATAAAGTGTCCTCATTTTTTTTATATCTACTGTCCTCCCCAATTTTTTTTTTTTTTTTTTTAAACCACCATTGAAATTAATATTATGATATTCATCTAATTTATAAATTATAACAAAATAGATATACTTAAAACACTACTTATTTAATTCGTCGTTTTAAGAGTGTTTTGTCTTAATATTTTGTAAAATTTGAAAATATAGTGTGGATAGTTCACTATCGGAAGAATGTAAAATTTTTTACATTTCCTTGGACTGCATTTTAACATTCATATTGGCTACTTCAGTCGAATATGTTTAAATACCAGGTGTACCGTTATGAAGTGAGCATTAAAATTTGTTGTGAACGAGCCTTAATTTTTTTCTGTTTAGTTGGCATGACATCTGTCAAACATATTCAATAACCTTACAGTCATTGAACCCACTTCATTGTGTTGAAAATGTAAAATTTTGTACCGGATAGTTATAATTTACGGAAAGCATTAGCTTTTCATTTGAAGAAAAGTGGTGCAGAGTCGCATCGAATGCTTGCCGAGGCATATGGTCATCATGCTCTATCAGAAGCAACATGCAAAAGATGGTTTCAACGGTTAAGAGATAATGATTTTGAAGACCACAAAAAAGTTTGAAGACGCTGAACTGCCTTGAGTCAAAAGAAAAAGGCAGCCATGTTAAATGTTCCACAAAAAACAATTTCAGACCGTTTGAAAGCTATGGGAAAGATCCAAAAGTATGGAAAATGTGTGCCATATGATTTGAATGAAAGACAAATGGAAAACCGAAAAAACAGTTAAGAAATTTTGCTTCAAAGACACGAACATAAAATCAGTTTTGCATCGAATAGTCACTGGCGATGAAAAATATGTATATTTAAAAATCCTAAACTGAGAAATTCATGGGTTAATCCGGAATAACCATCAACATTGATTGCAAAAACAGATTGATTCGGTAAGAAGGCAATGCTCTGTGTTTCGTGAGCAGCACTTTGATTCCTACGCAAAAGTCGAAAATTGGGTATCTGATTGGTTTGCTTCAAAATACGAACATTTCTATAGGCATGATATCCACAAATTGCCAGAAAGGTGGTCAAAATGTGTAAAAAGCAATTCCCAATCAAAATTAGTACTTCATTTTAACAAAAAAAATGCTCATACTTGGTATATGCATATGTACCATATGTAGTTTTCCCAATGTTCCAAATGCATATGTTCCACTATTACTTCCGCATTTCAATTTATGGTGCCCACTGTTTCACAACCTGTGAAATTAAATGCCACTATCGACTGGTGGCAGCATTAAACAGGTGAACGCAGTGGAAGTGTTTGTGTTTGCATCTGTACATACGTACATATACTCAGTTTTCTTATGTAAAGTCGTTAAAAGAATAAAAAGAAATGCATATGTTGAAACATGTACATACATATGTATATCTTATATTTACCCTCCAGTGTACTTTCAGTGAAAATTAACTTTAGCAAGCAACTTTTAGAAAATGGGGCTGGGATTCCCAAAGATCCTTAAATATGATACACTACCTGTAAGTAGGTACAAATGTACATGGAAAATATAGATTATCTTACTACCTACGAAAATCTACTAAAATATGTTCCAAGTTATTTAGATTATCTAGTTCAGTTCAAAGTGTACAAAATGAATGTATAAAAAATATTGTTAAATTCTCAAGCTAGTGTAACCAAGGTGAATTAAAACGTAGGTAAGATTTTTTTCAAATTCAAAGCATAGTTTAGTACTATATTTTTGAAATTTAGCTTTCTGATCTACGTTTTCAGCTAGATTTTTAGCCGTAAGTACGTGTGCATAGAGAATGGCGCCCCTTTTCTATTTCTTGGCTTATCAAGAAAAGTGTTCACTATGGTACATAGTTAAAAAGTTTTTTTATTGAAAGTTATTTCTTATATGTATAAAGAAAAATCTGGAATTCTATACCAGACTTACGTTGATTCCGATCGATTGGGGTATGGCTCGCTACTTTAATTTTTTTAGTAAATAATATGTTGGTCAGGAACGTGAAAAATAAATAAATAATTCAATAAGAACAAGTATACTATTACGTCTTCATTATTAGCAATGTTATGTACATATGTATAGCGAAAAATTTCAAGTAGTAATTTTTTAGGCCAATGTTAATTACTCCTCTTATACAAAGCTCTTATCGCTACAATTTACTCATTTGGTGAAATTGGAGCAGAAGATTATTTTTGCCCATATACATTATCATGAGTTCATATACCCTGCAGGACACGCAGAGGTAAATTACATATTTTTCTTTTTAAAAATAAAAACATATTCTGTGTAGATAATAGCTTACGTAATATTATAAGAGTTTAGTCAACAAGCTACAATTTCCTTAAAACTCGACACAACATAATTAAATTACATTTAAAATACAAATGTTTAATTCAAAAATAGTATATATTTTCATAAATCACTAAAAATTTTGTTGAACGATAAAGTACATGTTGTTAAATTACTTTATAAAATGTGTAATCAAAGTAAGCTCATCGCTATTTCCAAATAGGCATCACATCGCCTCAATAGCACCTAACAGTACATTCGAATTCATCAATGTGCTGGACGTTAGGTCGCGGTGCATACCTCATTTATTCTCTATTCTATGCTGATTACTTTAGATTATTTTGTAAATTCCCACAGGGTATCGCATAAATGTAGAGCTGATCAGTTGTTGTCTATAAAGATATAGTTTGATATGTAAACTAATCACATTCGGACATTATTTACAACAATAATAGTTACACCATAGACCAAAACAATGTGAGACACCAAAGCAACAAGCAGTCAAGGCTGTTGTTGTTTTTGCTATTTCAAAAAAATTATCAATTTTGAATCACTTTCTATAGTTTATCAATAAATAAGCACTCAACTCAATCGATAAGAATACTTGAGAGTGCTTTATTAGCTCATAGGCATGATCATACGTAAATACGCATTTTAAAATTAACAAGAACAGACACCTTGTCGGCGGCAGTCTGCAGCTCCACAACAATATAAGTACTCATGAAAAGCTTAATATTACAACTTTACTCGTTACAGGCGCATTTCTCAATTAACAATACGCAATAGATGTGTGTTTTCGATTTATATATAGTACACATGCGCACATAGATACATATGTATGTATGTTTTGGTGAAAATCACGCAACTCAAAAAAGAATTATTTTGCTACATCGGTGCTATTGACACTACTCTATACAGAGCAACAATATTTTAACACTTAAAACAAAATGCTGGCATGTGTATAAACATAGATATTTACATTTCGTGTTCACATTTACACATGTATAGATTCTTAGAGGCGCACACGCTTATTTCGTGCTCACTAATGTATTTATTTTTTATATAAAATTTCCTTTTGCTTTTATACTTATATTTATTTGCAAGTACAACTGCGGTTTGTAGTTGTTTTTGGCTAGCTTTTGCGCCGGACACGTGTGGGTAAAGCGCCTTAGCGGCTGTCAAAGTATAATGGCGACGTGATGATCGAATCAACTCATTCATTGCGACAATTTTATTACGATCTACGTGTACATACGTAGATATACTCATATATCTACGAACAAGAAATAGTTATGTGCATATGTGCCTGTATACATATGTATACTAACAAATGTATATTTCTCTAAATAATATTACTAAGCATATTGGCGTTTAGGAGAAACCAGTTCTCTCTTTCTACAGTGATACTCCGGTATGATAAACGCTTTTACGACTATTGATTACTTTTTACAGACCTATTATTTATACCTTTGTATGAAATTCTCACCAGTCTTTCAAGTAGATCTTCGTCTATTTATTTATTTATTTTGTCGATGTTTGAATGTCTTAAACTAATTTCCCTTTATGATTTTGTTGGAAAAATCATTTGAACCGAATTTTGTGGAAAGTAAAGAGCCCTATTAAACTTTTTTTTGGCAATTACTTGAGTTTATGTTGTTTCGTACCAATGTCTACATCGCATAAATCCCTAATAAACAATAATCCATGCCACAATGTTTATACCAATATTTGTAGAGACTACACAGTGATGCTCTTAAAGTCAATTAAGTGTTCTATTTATAAATATGATTTTTTTAAATTTTATTGTTCAAATTTTGTTCCATCAAATTGCAAAGCTACTGTATTTATTTGTATTCTCGTTTTTCTTTAAACCAATCTATTAATTCAATTTCATTTTAATGTTTTATGCATTTTATTTGCATTAATTGCTTTATTTTTATGTGTTTACATACATACATACATGCCCACATATTTTTTAACGTCTCATAATTTAATTTTTTTTTCTACATTTAGAATTCGCTTGCTCGTGTCTAACATTATAATATTTTTAGCGTGGTGCAGACTACCTTTCTTATCATTCCGTGTCGTTGCGCTGTTGTGTGACTAAATTATCTCTAATTTAATTGTTATTATGATATTCAGATTTGCTATTCCGCGTGTTTTGTTGCTAATTTTATTTCAATATTTATTTCAGCACATACACGAGGTTTTGGTTTTATTTTAATTTTATTTCATATAATGTTTTTGTGCATTGTTGTTTATATACATTAGATATTGCTGGGAGTTGATATAATTGTGATGTTTAATTATTGTGATTACTATTGCTATGAATTGTTAGTGCTTTGTCGGTTTGTTTGTGTTTCAACACAACCTGTTGTACAGGATATTTCTTATTTCATGACTAAACTCCACTATCATCGGTTTACATAGTTTTATAGCTGGAGACCGTCATTTCCATCAATGGGATGGTCCTAAACTTTTTTTTTGCAATTGCCTTAAAATCGAAAAGTGTTATGGCGAATTCACAGAAAAGTTCGATTTACGCTTTTGTATGAGTACGTTCACATAAAAAGTTTTCGACGCGAAGTCAAGCAAAATGTTGAGCCGCTCTCATCTTGCAGTTTGTCAAGCAACAGTTGCCATTTTTATTAAAGAGAAACCCTGAAAGCAAAGCGTTCATTATGGCATACTCTTTATTTTCCGCGCTTCGTTGTTTCAGTATGAACTGCCTTGCAAAGCGAGGCTAGTTGTATGTGAATGGGCGTTTAGAACTCACCCAGCTTTTCCAACATGGTAGAGGACAGGTCAAGAAAAAGATAGAAAGATGGATCTGCTCGAGTTGCTCTCTGTGTATCTTTGGATTGAACTCAAAAAGAGATTGGTAACAATTTTTTAATCCAACTTAGGGAAAAATTAAAGAAGCTTGGTATAATACTCATATGGGAACCTGTAGGCAATTGATAGCGTCTATGACCACAAAATTGGCTACAGTGTTCGAAAAAAATTACTATTATATTTGGTATTAGTTGCATTCTAGTCAATCAATTATAAGACAACACCAATGTTACAGAAATTTTAGTTTTATTCATCAAGCTAACTAGACACACAAGGTAGTAGAATGTTTGAAAATCATTTCGATGTTGTTAAGAATAATATTAAAATTAATGAAGATTGACCTACTATTCTGACCATGAAAATTATATATGTATATGAAAAACCTTATCTTATAGAACAATTCTTTCTTTTATTTGCACAGGTCAAATTTCAATTAATAGGCCTTTAACAGCCTTTATATGTTTGCGAAGAGCAGCAAGATTGCTACGCTGATAGCCACTGCTTCCATCACCACCACCGGCAAAGAAGCGCACAACCACTACTCTTGAAGCCCTGGCGTCGACCTTTGTTTAATTTTCTACGCTTTATTGTCGTTGAGACTTCTCTTAACTTCTTGCATAAGGATTAACTTATTAATAAACAAACAAGTTATAACTTTTTGTAGCACTGCCAATAGCTAGGATCAACACATACACATAAACCTACATTTCGCACACAACCGAAAGCCAACGAATAAATTCGCGATGTTGTACGTGTTCCATGTCGACATGGGACGGATGATGTCCTTTGACATGGCAGTGGCATTGTCTTCGGTCGAGAACCTTAAAGATACCATTCAACGAATGCACGGCATACCAGCTGTAAATATTGTGCTATTGATAAGCGGTGGTGAGATGTTAACATCGTCC